>NC_048597.1:224675576-224820111 GCF_003668045.3 Cricetulus griseus | reverse complement strand
ATCTCCTCATTTAAAATTTTCCTGTCTCATTTGAGCTACTTTCCATTTAAAATAATTAATTAACTTTTTTGGAATTTTTTTTTTTTTTTGAGATGGGGCCTTATGTAGCCCAGGCTGCCCTTGCCTCTGCCTCTCTAATGCTTGACTATGGGCATGTACCACCACAGCTAGCTGTTAATTATCTTTGAGCCAGGATTTCATGGATATTTTGATCTGATAAGCAAAGTCGTTGTTCTGGCTTCCTTCCTGCCATGCTGAGCCTACTGGACATTGGATTCTCTTCCTCGGTGCTCTGACTATATGTGCTCCTCACCTCATAAGTCTTTGGTTAGGAGTTGTAGGCCAAGCTCTCATGCCTGTCTCCATTAGACTTGTCCATTACAAGCTACCAGAACAAAACAAATGTCAAGAATCTGATACAGTGTAGTTCACTAGTCACTTAAAAACTGTGTGATGTGAATACAAAAACATTTATTTGTTTCTAGAGGAAGGTACACAAACAGGCTGGTGCTGGCCCAATTCTTAATCCTTCTAAGTAGTGTCTGGAAGCTGTGCATGAGTGGCAGCTGTGAGGGGTTGTAGACTAAACCTTACAGCAATACAGAGTGACTCCCCAATATTACTGCAGATCGACATAGATGCCATCATAGGCATAAATCATCAGAGGGGCCACAAAACCTGTCATGTCCCCAGACTGTCTGTTGCTCTCTTTGCTTTCCTTAATTTTATCAAAATCCATGAAGACATGAGAAGCCAGGGAATTGAAAAGGTATAGCAAATATTCTGTGTTAAGTAGTCATGCAGGCAGAAGAAATGTGCATTTCTGTTAATAAGAATGTTTAAAGGAAAAAGTTTGAAATTAGAACCGTGTTGCTTTTCCTGGGGAGACATGAACACATGCCCACTCACCCCAGGTGGGGGAACCAATGACAGACTGGAGACACAATTCCACCAAAGTCCAACTTGATGAACCAGTGTGTTTTTTCAGATTACTTAGGGTAGCAAGGGTAAATCAGAGGTAGCTACATCATTGGAAAACCCAGTCCAACCTGGATTACAACTAATGAATAGTGTCTGCCTGGAGCTCTCTGCACAATTTACAGGCTGCTCCACTGGTCAGAAAGTCCCAGCTCCAGAAATAGTGAACACTTAGAGAACTTTGGGGAGGGGCTTTGTCAAGTTTGGGGAGCTTCTGGAGACCTGTGAGTTTGTTCATTTCCCAAGTATTCATGATTTCCTTCCAGGAGGAAGTTTTCAGTTTAGAGGAAATACCTACAAAACAGGAAGGAGAGTTTGTATAGTCCCAATAATGCATAGATTTCAGGGGCAAAAACCCCTACTCAAAACAGAAGCCTGCATGGGTGTCTGTGCACACTAGCAACATTGGATAGCAAGGATAACCTTGTTTGTATCAATGGCAGTGCAGATGGTGGGATGACTGATTGATGACACACACAGCAAGTCCCTCTAATGTGACACCTAATTAATTTGAAGTATTTGTATTTTGGGTGGTTGTTGATCTCTCAGTTGTTTGATCTAATAGAAGAAATGCAGCAGGAAGATGTTTCAGTGGGCAAGAGCTCTTGTTGCACAAACATGAGGAACTGAGTTCAAATTTTGAGCACCTACTCAAAAAAGTGGGCTTGGCCATGTGTAAGCCAGCACTGTGGGTGGCAAAGACAGGAGGATCTCTAGAGTGTGCTGGCTTCTGGCCTCGCTTGAGGGTAAGTGAGAGACCATGTCTTAAGGAACTAGGTCATGTGATAAAGCAGGACACCTGGTGCCCTCTCTGGCTTTCACACAGACTCTAGAGCACACCCCCTCTACACATATGCATGTACATCACACACACCCATAAACATAGACACACACACACACACAGACACACAGACACACAGACACACAGACACACAGACACACAGACACACAGACACACACACACACACACACACACACACACACACCACAATAAATAAATACCAAAACTAGCATGTTTTAACAAACTGGTCCCTTTTATGCAAAACGGTCTTACTAAGTAAGATTACTATGTGGCTTAAGAAATTCATGGGGCCATGGTTAAAGCGACCACTCCTCAGCTTGCTCTTGAATATTCAGCTATAAGCATAGCATTTAGTAGGAAATAAATATCTCATTCCATAAAGCCATGCCTATAAAATGACCTTAAATCTCATAACTCACTCTTGCAATCTGATGAGAAACTTAAAAGGCAGCAAGTTAGTCCTGGTGCCTGGAGTCTGTGTCCTAAGTACCATCCTATGTTGCTCGGGGCCGAATGTGAATTTCCAAGGAATATGGGATCATTCGTGGAGCCCTGTGATTCATGGACAAAATACAGACATACTCCAAGGGACTGTGAAGAGCAAAGCTCTCGAGCTCTATGGGGAGGCTTAGATAAATAGTCGTTTTAATTGACTACTCTCCTTGGACAGACAGACGGGGCCTATGACTTGACAAGTTAGTCTTTGTCTCCATTACCTTTGATGGAGATGCATAAATCTCACTCTAAGCAGCTCCCATTTTAATACCTTCAATAGACTCCTTGACAGATCTGCCAGCACACACATGTGTGATTTCCATGGAGCATCGTGTCCCTGTTGTGGAACAAGCTAAAAGGGCAAGAAAAATCCAACTGGGCCTTTTTTTTTTTTTTTTTTTTTTTTGATTTTCTGAGCATAATAATGGATCCTTCTTCTTCCTTCCCCAAAAGCACCATGGAGAACTGTATGGTTCTTAAATAATGGCCAGATGTAGATTTGAGCTATTAACTTAATTTCTCAAGTCACTTGTGGGATGTGTTCTAAGTCTGGGGCTTTCTGCTAGGCATTTTTAGATGCCAAGAACACCTGTCTCCCCTCTTGAAGAGGTGAAGGGACACATATCTAGTGTCAGGAAAATAAACCAGCCAGGTAGTGCATGTGATCAAAGACAAATTGACCTTATCTGACAAATCAATCAAAGGTAATTAAACAGAGACGATGATTTAAGGCAAGCCTGGAAGAGTTTAATTACTTCTTTTTTTTTTCAAACTTCTGCTGTTTAAAATTATAATAAGGATTTACTCATGTGAGGAGGTAAAAATGGCCAATGAAAATTGCCACTCATATTCACTGAATATCCTAATAGGCCAGTGGCTGATTTCAACATCCTGAGTGAGGTAACCCAGACCCAGAAAGATAAATATAATATGTACTCACTCATAAGTGGATGTTAGACATAAAGCAAAGGACAATTAGCCTACAGGCCACATCCCCAGAGAACATAGGTAACAAAGAGGACCCTAAGAGAGACACACATTGCTCCACCTAGGAAGGGGGAAAAGACAAGATCTCCTGAGTAAATTGGGACTGTGGGGGGAAGGGGGTAGGGTGGAAGGGGAGAGGGGATGAAGGATGGGGAGTAGGGAAAATGTATAACTCAATTAAAAAAAAAAACCTTTAAGCTGTTAAACAAATGGAAAGCTTGAGAAACAAGAGAACAAAACTGGTCAAGAAAGGAAGCAAGACTCTTCCCTGGCTGTTTCTGGGCTTGGTGAAGCTGTCACACTGAGTGTTGATCTGCCTGTTGAGGGGCTGACCTCACTGTGGCCCTTGGCAAGCCTGGAAGGGCCCTGGAGAGCAAGGAAGGGAGACTACAGCAAGAATTGGGTGCTAAGAGGAAACACGGTGCAGAACTAAAGGCAACAGCCCTCACCGTGGATGGAGTTCAGGAAGAATTACATGTCTCAGGAACTTTCCATCATGCTGATATTATTGTTCATTGTGGGTTGCAAACATCATATATATGTTGCTTTCCTTCAAGGTGACGTTGGATTTCTAGGTGTTTAACCTTGACAGAGCTGATAGACATAAGCCCCATTTCCCTGAACAGTGGCTTCAGGATAACTTTATCTGCTTCAGTGAGCTGTCATTGTTTCTTCACATACTTCAAACACATTACTTGTGGTTATGAGGAATATTAGTCTCAGAACAACCACAGGGAAAAGAACTTTATACAATGAATCAAAAATGCAAGTCATGGTCGGGAGAGATGACTCAGTGGTTAAAAGCACTTACTACACAGTGGAGGACCTGAATTTGGGTCCCAGTACCCAAAGGGAGACTTAAAACTAACTCCTCTTCTCACATCCATGGGCCCCTGAGCACACACCGTGTAAATGTACACACTCAGGCACACACAAGTACACATAAATAAGTATTTTATTAGTGCAGGGTGTTTCATACACTAGGTTTCAAAAAATAGAATCAATCCCCTGGGTTGTCTTGAATATAAACTATGATTTAATTTTATGCAATAGAGAAAAATGGTTAGTGTTTCTCTTCCCCTTCCATCAATAAACCAACATGCAGCCACCTTGAGCTCATCAGTCATGAACAACAAACGTGACGCTGGTCTGTTGGTTAATTTGGAATATATTGATGAGACCAATACTGGGGAAGAACACAGTGAGCTGAGAGGTTAATAACAACTAGAATTTCATGAAAAGTCTAGTGGGAAGCGAGAGAGCCTGTCTGCTGTACGCACCAGCTGCGCTGTAAATAGGCTGTTTATCTGCATCTCCATGTCTAGAGAATTTATGCTCCAAATTTTTTGTTTCCTGGTTACCCATAATCTTTGCAACAACAAAGACTTATTTACGAGCCCCCACTCAGCGCTTCTCTCTGATTCAAAGAGCAGTTCCTTTGAGGTAAAACTACTAGCAAACATTTTCAGCCGAGGGAGGGAATGGAAGAAAGACTTGAGCTGTGGTGTGACCCAGCAGATGGTGATTGAGTGGCCTGCACGTCGTCACTTAGCTCACTTCCCTGGGATCCTAATGACAGCTCGAGGTCTGCTTTGACTTGAGTCTGGAGGAAGCTGACCATATATGCTTTTTTGTTCATCCTTCCCTGAGATGTGGTGCATGCAGGCCTGGTACTTGGGTTTCTGTGCGCCAAGGCTGAGAATCCTGCTTTACTCGGCTTCCATAGGAACCATGGAGCTTGAGCGCTCCTGTAGAATTTGACCTATCGAAGAGCTTGGCCATTGGGTTTGCTTGTTATTAACTTTAAACTTTGCAGGTGTGTGTGTGTGTGTGTGTGTGTGTGTGTGTGTGTGTGTGTGTGTGTGTTTGCTCATATGTCTCTGTGTATGTACATGTGTGTATATATATGTGCATGTGTATTTGTGCATGTGTGTATGTATATGTATGTATGTGTGCACACACGTGTGTCTGTTTGCTTGTGCAAATGTGCACATATCTGAGGGCATGCTTGGGTGGAGGCCAAAGAACACCCCAGATATTGCTACTTAGGCCCTGTCCACCTTATTTTGAGATAGGCTGTCTTACTGGCCAAGCAGGCTGGGCTGACCTCCAGTGAGCCCCGAGGATCTGCCTTCCCAGTGCTGGGATCACAAGTATATGCTCCCTTTCGTGTGGTTTCTGGGGACCAAGCTCAGGTTTTCATGCTTGCATAGCAAGCACTTTACTGACAGAGCTGTCTCCGAAGCCTGGTAGTTGCCAAAATTGTAATGTCAGCAAGCATCTAGCTTTTTAGCTCCTTTTGAAAAAAATAGAAATCAGCTATCCCTAGGACACTCCTCCTAACAAGTGGCCATCAGAATGGATCAGTTACCAGGGTTTTACCTAGTGTTCTGGTTTTCTTCCCAGATGTCTTTGTTTAGATGATCTCTGGGCTAAATGAAGTCTCTGCTTTCTCATGTGAAGGTTTTGGTGTAACATGTTAAGCAGGCTGCCCCTTTAGCTTCTTGCTCTTGACATCTATGGGAATGAAAGTCGCCAAGATGCGGCTTCTTTCTCATGGGTCTTTTACAGACAGAGCAGTTCCCTAGCTCTGTGACATTTCAGATCCAAGAAGGCAAGCCAAGTCATAATTGGCCCTGTCACCATTTGAGGTTGACACTGGCACCTCTTGTGTTTGCCCTGGTTGAGTAATCTGTTTGTGTCTGAGGAGGCCACACACAGGCAGATGTGAGCTCTGTTTGCATTCATTTTCTGCCTGGAAACTTGCTTCCTCTGGGTCACAGCTTTGGAACCACTGACAGATTGGAAATTTACTGGTACTAACTTGGCCATAAAGACTTCACTGGAACTGGCTTTTGGTAGTCGACCTTCACAACTTTCCCTGGGTTTCAGCAAGGGGGACTTCTGACTGACAGCTAAGTGATGACAGCAATTGCCTGAGTGCCAGGTCTGAGTGTTCTCAGGAGATGGAGTCATCCCCTTCTATGGATGAGAGGACTGGAACTTGGAACTGTTTAAAGAGATGGAGTAGACTCTGTCAACAGCTTTGGGTGGTGTTGCATGGCTGTAATCTTGGCCACTGAGGAGGTGATGGTGGGAAAGTCAGTCTGGACGGTGTAGAGAGACCTTGTCCCAGAGAAGGCTGAGGCGAGGAGGCAAGAGGAGGACGAGGGGGAGAGAGAAGACAGAATGTGGAACTGGGGTGACATGAGTCAGATGTCACATGGGTCTTGCTTTACCCATCTTTAACAGTAGGTCATGAGCTGAGTTGGAGAGAAGGAAGTGGGAAAGAACTGAAGACACCCTCCCCTCCCAGGAGACCCACTGCCACCACCTTGGTTGGAGCACTTGTCTAGGATGCCTAGACCTGCTATGGGAATATTATAACGAGCCTTTCCTCGTGGTGTGTATCATGTCCCTTGACATTGACTCTGGCCCTCAGCTGGCCACTCTGAAATGCTGTGACAAATCTTGCAGAGTGAATTGACTTGGAATTTATACTCCAGTTACCAAGGTCAGGATCTGAGCGTGTCCCATGCTCAACCTGCTGCCTTTGCACATGTGTTTGAGGATAACTGGGAGTGCAGACCTACACACAACCATAAATGTACTTCAAACTGTATGAGATTATTATATGGTGTGTGTGTGTGTGTGTGTGTGTGTGTGTGTGTGTGTTGATTGTGTAGTTCTTAAGGGGGAACTTTGTGGATGAAAACTTTGTGTTACAATGTCCTAAGTTTGGCAGCGGGAGAGGGGCTGGAAAGATTGCTTAGCAGTTAAGAGTGCTTGTTACCCAGGATGAGGGCCTGAGTTTGGATTCCAGTGTGGCTTATATGCATTTCCACACGTGTCTATGACCAAGCACTAAAGGGAGGAGAGGGAGGTTGACTTCTGAGGATTATTGGTTGCCAGCTCAGCTGAAAGAAAGCAAGAGCTTCAGTTCCTCAAAGGAATAAGGTCGAGAATGGGAGAAGTGGGTACTCGATGCCCTCTGGGACTTCTCTGTGCACGCATAGGTGGACACATTTGCACATGCTCATGCACCATACTCACACATGCATTCACGTACAGAAGACATTGGATGCAGCTGGTATGCAAACATGCTCCAATTTCAGTATTCCTTCAAGCACTGTCAGCAGGATAAACACACTCAAAATCATCACACACTGCTCTCCATTCCTGAGTGATGGCCTAGAGATTATTGAGGACAAATAAGTTCAGTGGGGGAGAAAAGGAACTAATATAAAACATGGAAGAGAGATGCTAAGCTGCCTCAAGAGCAGAAACCAATAACTCTTTAATATTGAGCTACTCTGACATTAATAAAAGTACCAAGAGACAATCTTTTAATTGTATCGTGTGAGCAAGTCAAACACCCAATGGCAAACTCTGCAAACTTATGCACATTTTGGAGTGTATGTAGGATTTGTAATGTAATCATAAAGGAGCCATAACAGCCTTTCTTATGTATTATGATGCAAAACTTAGCTCTCACCTCCAAGGAAGCAAGAGATAGTTTGTTATTGAGCCAAACAAGAGTGTCCATGGCTCAGGAACATTGATTCAGCTCACCTCAAATAATATGTTCCAAAGTGGAAACAGTTTCATAATTTTTATGGTTCTAGAACAATGGAAGATTGTAAGTGGAAGAATTTAAAATACCTGGTGGAAGTGCCAGGCACACAGCCTACTGTAAGACAGAGAAAGCTCTGCTGCTGCAGGCCTCTGATGCTTGGCTTTGCGAGCTGTGGAAGCCAGTGGTTTGCTGTTACATTTCAAAGATTTTGCTTGGTAACCACAAAGATATTAACTCTGACGCAGAGTTAATACCCAGTGAGTGGGTATTAAAGTAGTAAAGGAGAGCTCAAGAGTTTGTCTCTAGATCTTAAAATTTTCAACTATCCATGATCAGCAAGTTCCAATCAGTCCTTGCATGTTCTTAACCAAGTTCTAGTTTCTTTATTGTGATAAAACACTGACTGGAAGAAACTCAGGGGAAGAAAGGGCTTATCTCATCTTTCACTTCTCTGGCACAGTCTGTCATTGAGGGAAGGCAGGGCAAGAACTCAAGGACTTGAAGCAGAAACCATGGAGGGATGCTATTTATTGGCATGATTGAAGGGTCATGCTTAGCTATCTTTCCTATACAGTTGAAGATGACTTGCCAAGAGAATGGTTCTGCCCACAGTGGGCTGGGTATCCTACATCAGTTAACAGCCAAGACAATCCCACACAAAAATGTTCATAAACCACTGTGAACTGGATAATCCCTCAATTTGAGACTCCTTTCTCAGGTGACTCTAGGCTGTGTCAAGGTGACAAAGCTACATAGGACAGAAGGTGTGTCTTATTTTTGCCCCATGGGGCAAAGGTATAAGCAGCATGATGCTTTGATTAGATTCATGTGTGTGCAGAACTCTGCAGGCATTTCCAACCTTTTGACACTAGGATAAGACATTGTCATTTCCAAAGTTCACATTCAAGTACACAGCAATCAAGTCATGAACACACACACACACACACACACACACACACACACACACACACACCCCTCACAATGTTTTAAGTAAGTTTGAAATTTTGTATTGGGTTATATTCATAGCTGTCCCAGGGCACATGTAGCCTGTGAGGTGCAGGTTGGATAAAACCTTTTCATGGTTTGCTTCGAGTGGACAAGGCTTTGAAAGTCAGCATAAGTAAACATTCAATAGGTGGTGGTATTCCTCACTTGTTACTTGGGAAAGCTAGAAATTTCTCCCATAAAGAATTGCACAAAACTTTTCTGGATTGAACAGAACCTATAGCATTTCACCATGAGACCATCATACAGGTTCACACTTGCTGGAAAACCTAATTTCATTTTGTTTATTTTTCAGCTTTATTGTGCAGGGGACTAGGGGTATAGGAGAGATGTCTTGTATAGTTGAACAGGCTTGCTGCTCTTCCAGAGGGTTCAGATTCAGTTCCTAACTCCATATCAGGCAGCACATAATCACTTGTAACTTTAACATAAATGAATATATAAAAATACTCATGGTGTGTGTGTGTGTGTGTGTGTGTGTGTGTGTGTGTGTGTGTGTGTGTGCAGATGTGGTGGTTAGAGGAGGACTTCAGGTGACCTGCACTGTTACTTTCTCTGCTTCATTTCCTCCAGAAAAGGTCTCTCACTGGTTTTCACCTAGGCTGGCCAGCCAGCCAGTCCCACCAACCCTCCTGCTTAGTGCTATGGTTAGAGGCGCTCGCTCAGGTTTTACCTATGGGGTGGTCTGAACTCAGGCCGCCATGATTGTTCACCAAGTGCTCTTACCCACTTAGCCATCTCCCCAGGCCACTGGCACACCCACTCTCAACCCACTGCAGATGACGGCATGGTCCATGGGTTTATGGGGAGAGTGGAGGAACCGTTGCTTACCCACAGGAGATGAAAGATAGAAACGGTCCCTAAGCAGCTGTGACAGGTACTTTTGTGTGTGATACTCAGAAGTTCCTTCTGTCAGCCTGTTTTTTCCCATGCCCTTCTTAATTCCAGCTTTGTTCCCAGCCAGTGTGACAGCTGGTTGCAGTTCATTTATGGATGACTTGACCATTGCTCTGTCTAGTTGTCATTGTGACTTCTTCAGATTTCTACCTGATAGGGAAAAAAACCCCAGCCTGGGTTTCTCAAGGGCTGGACTCTCTATTCAGATTTAGAATGAATTTTAATATGCCTCTGTGGAATCTGAGATTTCCTCTCTGTACATAATCACAGAATTATATAATGAATTTTCTTATTTCTTTTCTCCCTACTTCCTTCTTTCTTCCCTCCCCTTGTGTCTATCTATCTGTCTATCTATCTATCTCATGTATGTATGTATGTATGTATGTATGTATGTATGTATGATCCATCTAGCCACCTACCTATCTTTCTACCTCTTGTTTTGAAAGAGGGTCTCATATATCCCATGCTGGCCTTAAACTCACTATATATCTGAGGATGAACTTGAACTCATGACTCATGATCCCCCTGCCTCCACTTTCTGGGAGTTGGAATTGAAGATGTGAGCTACCCTTCCCAGTTCAGTGTAGTTCATATAAAGCTGTAGGTTGGTGTCCTTTCCCCCAACAAAGTCTTGGAATATTCTTGCAAGACTCTGCTGCATTCATGGGCAAGCCTGGCTTCTATTACAGTTGCTGAGTGTGTGACATCCCAGATGGCCATTTGCTCGAGGGATTAGACTGAACCAGGAATGGCTGCAATGGCATTTCAGTGAGCTTGGTTAGTGGCTAAGCTCAGGGTACAGAAAAATCTGCTTAGTCTCTGCCTCATGTGGATTTCCTGCCGTCAATAGGCCTCTGCTCCAAGTGTCATTCTTACCTTTGTTTAGAATCTTCAGTCCTCTGGAAACTAGTCAGTAAGAGTTCAAGCTCTAGGACATCTGTGGTAAGCTCACTTTGTTTTCTAGTTAGGAAAAGAAGCCAGAAATGAAAAGGCTATAAACCATTGGCAAAGATGGGAAGGCCACCAGTCATCAGTAATTGGGAAGGCTATAAGCCATTAGCAAAGACCAGTGTGTTTGCAGCCTGCCATTTGGTGTGGCTAATTGGTTCATAAGCTTTTCTCTTCTAAAGTGGAAGCCCAGTCAAGATAGGGTTCCTGTTGTACCTGTTTGAGACTGGACTTGTTAGTGCCTGTTCCTTTGATGAATGCACATTTAGGTTCTTAATAAATCCAGTGGGTCCTGCCTGACAGCATACACCCAGGGGTCTCAGAAAAGAGCTCCAGATCTCCCAGGGGTGGGTTACCACTAGGGAAAAAACCCTCCCTCAAATAACTTGGGTGTTTGCTTGCCTACCATGCATGAATCCTGGCTTTGATCCATTCCCATAACATAAACTGGGCTCAGTGGTCCATGCCTTAATCTCAACACACTGGATGTGGAGATAGGATGATTAGGAGTTCAAGGTTATGTTCAGCTATATAGTCTGAGGCCAGGCTGGGCTCCCATATACTATGAAAGAAAAGAAGAAAGGGAGGAGAAATAAAGGGCTCATTTCAGTTAGCCTTTGGAGGGACATCCCTCAGAAGCAGGCTAAAGAAAAACCCATGCTAACACAGTATCTTGTGTGCGGCCTGCGGGCTCTAGCGTATGCCGCAGTTTCTCATATCCTAGCTTGGCATTGCCTCAACGTCAGTTTTGGTTCTGGGCTTCCAGAATATTTTATGCTCCACAGCATTAAAAACCAGCACCACAGTGTCTTTCTCTTCAGAGCTGCATCATCCATGACAGGCCTGTGAGGCCAATAGCCTGGCCTCCATGGCCTCCTGTCTGTAGACAAAGATTCAATAAATATCCAGTCTTCTGAATGGCACACTAGACATTGTGGAAAGAGGTGACACTCTCCTGGCCTCGGGACAGCTCTTGAGCTTACAGGAGAGAGACAGGACCATCAAATTAAAAAAAATGAAAAACACATTAAAACCTTATGGGCAGATGGATTTAGGTAATATTTAAAATCCAATTAACATGGCTCTGAAGGGCCCATTTATGTATACACATGTATGTATATCAAGCATTTTGAAATGATGGGGATGACAGTTAAACAGACACAGCTTTCCACTATAACCGTTTTCTTCCCTAGAGATGCCTCTGAGACAAGGATTTGAGAGCAACTGCTGTATTTAAGCAGCTTAAGAATTTCCAGAAGGAGCACAGGAAAAGAAGGCAGTCAGGCTGAGGAGATGGTTCAGTCGTGAGGCACTTGCTGTGCAAGCACAAAACCATTCAACCCCCAGGACACATGGGAGAAAATCCTGTAGGTGTGGCTATCTGCAGCTATAATCCCAGCACTGAGGAGGTGGCTACAATGATCTAACTGTTTTAGCTAAGTCAGCAAGGGCAAGTTCAGTGAGAGACCTAGCCTCAAAACACAAGATGAAGAGTGATTGAAAAAGACAAGGATGTTTACCTCAGGCCTCCACATGGACATACATGTACCTGTTACATGCACACATCCAAAAGATGGACAGACAGACAGACATCCCTCCATCCCACCCCCCACACACAGGGAGAGAGATGGGGGAGGGAGAGAAGAGAGAAGGCTAGACAGACAGCTACTATGAACAGCTAAATTTCAAGCCTATGGGACAATTCTGGGAAGCACTTTTTAATATTTGCATTAAAATTATGTCTTAGACTTCCTTTTAGACCTGTCATCAAAGACTTGGCTATTCCTGGACTGCCATGCCCAGAGAAGATAGTCTCTGGAGAAAACTCTCTGCAAAGAGGTGTTGCCATTAGCAGTTAGGTATGTGTCTTGACAGGATCAGAAGGAGCCAAATCTATTGTTGTTGTTGTTGTTGTTATCTATTGATGAGAATGCTGGTTTGGAAAGTATAGGAGTAGATTTGCATTTTGAGGAAATGCCTGTCTGTGGTGACCCACAGCAAAAGCAGATGACAGACCCTGTTGGCTTCCCTATATGATTGTTCAGAAGGGAACTCATGAAGCAGGGCAGGGCAGATCATAGTATCAGCTGAAGCCAACTGAAGACAGGAACAAAGTGGGCTGTCAAGATCCAGGATGTGGTGACTTCCAGCTGGTCACTAGACATGTTTCAGGTTGTGTGACTTTTCCCGGGGAGGTATTAAATGCCTGATTACCAGGGACAAAACTAAGTGACTCCAACCAAGTCGACCTGTACCAGTGAGTTTAATTAAGCCATTTACAAGAACAGAGGTCAGAGGTAAAGAGTTACAGCTAAGATCATGGACAATCTGAAGCTGGCTACACTGTTGAAAACCCTACCCCAGCATGGGTGAGGGCTGCATCTTTGGAGCTCCTTGCTCAACTGCAGAGACCCCTCTCTCCAGTCACCCTTTACTACTTTTACAACCTGGGAAAGGGGTTTGGTGAAACTTTATAACCTTATGGGCTTCCTGAACCTTGGAAGTTTCTTTGGCATTCTGAAGTTTTGTGAGTTTCTTCTCCATCCTGAGCTTGTACCAAACGGATTCATAACACAGGTGCAAATAGCACTCCACAGTGGGTGGACAAAAGAGTCTTTGGCAAGAGTCACTTCAGAAAAATGAGACCTACATGTGGTCAGAGAAGGGTCAACAGGATGTGTCCTTCCCGGAACCCAAGTAGATTGAAGAGGTAGGCCGGGACCTATGAATTAGAGGTGCTGTAGAAGAGAAGACAACAGTGTTGGCAGAGTTAGGTGGAGGTGGTCAGTACACTTGACAGGTATGAATTGTGATCTCCTCTCGTATGTGTCAGATCTATTATCTCTAGAGAGCTGACACATGCGGAAACTGAAGACTGTGAAAGGCTCCTTATCACTGGATACCATGTAGTTGTTGATGTGTCTCTACAGAAGGCCTGTGTCCTAGGCTTCAGCAAATGTCTCCTGCAAGAACTTATGGGCGTCAGTCCCTTGGCAATGGCTGTGGTTCATGTGTTTCACCTGACTGTTAGTTGCCCTGCAGGCTATGCCCAAGAATTACCTTGAGGATGCAATTCAAGCATTAATTACCCATTATTATATCAAAGCACCGTACCGGATCTTTGGTGTTATACATCGGTAACCCCTGCATTCCAGAGGCTGAAGAGGGAGGATCCAGGGTCAGCCTGGACCACTGTCTCAAATACAACAAACAAAGTGAACTTACATATGCTGTTATTTCCCCCAATGCTGGATGTTAGGTTCAGAGTAGAGATCCAGAGAAGAGGGGTCAGGATACGCTGCCGACGTGAGAGATCTAATGAGGCAGAAAACGTGAAGCAAACATGTGACACTCGCTTGGGATTCTGGGTACTCAGTGACACAGGTGTTCATGGAGGGAGGAGGGAGACATGAACCAGGCTGGTTCAGCCAGGAGGCAGCCCCTGCATCAGCCATGTGAAAGGGAGGCATAGAATTGAGCATAGGATTGGAACTGTTAAGCCATTCGAATGGCTGCTGAGATACAGGAGGCAGGTGAACCATGAAAACAATGCTAGTGAGGACCTGGAGAGGAGGCCAGCAGAGGAATTAAAGCGGAAGAGGTTGGAAGATGAACTTGAAGAGGAGGAATGCAGACCTCATAGGGAGGGGTCTGGACAAGTGTCTAGACTAGCATTTGAAAAAGCAGCAAGCAGGAGAGCTCTAGGGAGTTAAAAATAAAACAAAACAACCAAACAAACAATGGCCCATGTTTCTAAGACTGCATTTAGTCAACGGAGGACCAGCTACAGTTGAACAGGAAAGACTGGAGTCCTGCGAGCCTCTTCAAGGCATCCCTCCCACCTAGCCTGACTAAACCTTCAGAGTAGACAATTACTAACAACCCAGCATGCCTGTCACCTGCAGATGTGACAGGATCACACCTGCTAAGCTTTAAAATTAACAGGACACAAAGCCTAGAGTGGAGCCTGTGCAAGGTCTCTGTTAAGACACAGACAGACATAACAGCAGACAGAATATACGACCCAGTTGATGGGCTAGCCTGGACCTCCTGGTTGTTCAGCTAAAGAGGAAGGGAGGAAGGTACCTTCTCTCAGGGCCAGCCTCACCTAGCCTTATTGGTGAGCTCCAGGCCTGGAGGTGGAGAGCACACCTGAGGGTGACAAATGGGACTGTCTTCTGGCCTCCGTGGACATATGGACACATGTGCATGCCTGCAAATGCTCCTATGTGTGCATGTGCACATGAATCTATGCACATGTGTCCAGATAAGCATTTTTCAGAGTCTACTGAAACTGTAACAGGTCATTGGGATTGAAAATAAAGAAGATGGTGCCTTTGATCACATGTTTACTCCATAACATACATTTAGAGTTCAACACAGTGTGAAAGGCTTCTCACCCCAATTATAGATATTATTTTTTTCTCTTTCTCCTGCTTGCTCATGAAACATAGAGCAAGGAATTTATGTATGCTTGTCTACATGTGATACAGCTTCACTTTACATTATACAAGGTGTGTGAGAAGCACCCAGTCACATGTGCTATGTTACATGACACCCATGGTGACCTAAGGGCTAGTTACATGCCTCCTGAACAGAAAAACGGTGGCTGTGCAGGAAGGTTCAGAGATGAGCTGAGTTGTGGGTAAGAAACCACATGCTTGATTATGAACTCCACCCTCTCCTTTGTCCAAATCGTCAACCATGACTTTCTGTCTGGGGAGAATCGTGTCATTTCCAAGAGTAAAATGTGACCTGAGTGACAGAATAAGCCTGCAACATGATAGCCACTAAATCAGTGTGATTACTTTAACTCAAATAAAATTTCAAAACCTATTCCTTAGTCAGGACTGCAGCGTTTTGGGAGCTCCATGGCTACAGGTGACTAGTGACCACTCTACCTTACAGCCTCAGATATTTCCATCATCACAGAGAGTTCTTCAGTACCCTATCAGTTTGGGGTGCTGTTGGCAGCTGCTTTTGTGTGGATGAGTTTCTATGGATGCTTTGATCTCTGGGTAGTGTGATGGGTGACTCCTTCTGTATTTATGTTTCTCTTATTGGTTGATGAATAAAACACTGTTTGGCCAATCGCCAGTAGAGGCAGGAAGGTAGGCGGGACTAGGAGACGAGGAGAATTCTGGGAAAGATAGGCAGAGAGAGAGGAAAGAAGAACGTCACGGAGGCTCCGGGAGGATGTGCTGGGCATTCTCCTGTAAGCCAAGCCCATGTGAAAATACTTAGATTAATAGAAATGGCTTAACATTTGAGACAGAGCTAGCTAATAAGAAACCCTGGCCACCTGCCAACAGTTTAATAAAGAATATAGCGTCCGTGCGTTTATTTGGGGCTGAAGCAGCAGCAGGACCTGGCGGAAAGAACCTCCAGCTACAGTAGTGTTTGGATTTCAGCCTAGGTGCTTCACCTTTGCCAGCTACCCAGTGTTCTGGGGACATGGGCTCTGTGAATGACAAAATGGTAGTGCCGGGCTTCCCATGACTTGAGGCAGGAACAAGAGAATCATGAGTAGAGCCATGTGTCTCTTGTGTCTCTCACACTCCAGTGTGGTGCTCTCTGTCTCAGGTGGGAGGCCCAGCTGGAATAGAAACTTCTTCCATGTTTTATGTGATCCCTAGAGCCAACAAGCTGCATTAGATTGAACCAAAGGATGGGCTGCAGGCTACACGGAACCGCTTAGGGCTTTGGAAACTCTGAGGAAAGCCAAATAGTGACGTGACTTCACCATGGAATCTGCTAAAGAGAATCCCATGAGGTTCATATCCCTGAGCTTATCTTCCCAGCCTTCCCTTGATGGCCACCCCAGGACAAGGGGCCCGTGGAGAACCTCTTATTAATTTCCAACAATTTTGCTCTATTGTGTAGTATTTCAGTGACAGAATCCACTCAGGAGAGTTGGGGCAAAGCTGGCCAAGGTTGTGAAGGAGCTGAGTTCTGAGTTCAGGTATCCATATGGCAGTGGAATGAATGATGCCTCCTGTCCCTTGAGAGCTTTGAGACGTCTGGGAGGTCCTAGAAATCTCTTCGAATCTCCAGTCCAGGACACAACTGCCTAGGGGAATTCCAGGGACAGGCGGCAGGTAGTGTATCCTCTCTGAGTTTTCTTCTCTTGCCCTCGAATCCCTCCTCTGTGTCTGTTATGTACGATTCCACACAGAACACGATTCCGTAGGTCACTGATGCCTAGGGATTTATTCTATGTTCTTATCAACAGAGATTGCATGGCCTGCAAGGTGATGGACTCCAATGTGATCACTGAAGGATCCACCAAATTGCAAACCACTGACAGTTCCAGTGCCCAAACCCCCTTCTGGAGAGGAGACGAGAGAAGCAAGCTAGGAGGTGAGGACCCATCCCCTCTGCCCCTTATCTCCTCAGTGATCATGTTGTTTGCATCCATTCCTAATGGACAATTATTTCCCTGTGTGTGCTTCTGTAGGCCCATTACTTGGCTAGAGAGCTGATGGACCACTACTCGGGTCTCCTGCAAGTTGCTGAAATGCTGTGAGGAAACTGTCATCGCTCACAGGATGGAATCAAGAAGCTCGGAGAATTGAACTATGCCGGAAATACTTCAGACTGAGGTCCTGGGACCCCAGTTCTGAATCTGATTGTCTCCCCTCCCTCCCTCTCTCCCTCCCTCCTTCTTTCCTTCCCTCTCCTATATTTCTTTTTTCTTGACTTGGGGAATTGTAAACATGAACTGCTTTAATAGGTATAACTTTGTTCCCAAATTAGATGTTACTCTAGACATGTTACTAGAAACTTAGGAGAGTCCTACCAAAGTCACTGCCTGTCACCTGGGGAATCAGGGTAGGCCTGTGGAGCATTTAAGTCCCATTAATAAAAATAATATAAGAACCGACTCAAAAGAAGTTTAAGGATGTTTGTTATTAGCATTAAACACACACACACACACACACACACACACACACACACACACACACACACACACACAGAGGAGAAGGTAAAAGGAATCTCAGCAGCTGCCCAGAGGTGGAAGATGGAGAGAGAGACAACCCAGCCATGAAGCTTAAGTTAAGGCAACATGAAGGTCAGCCAATGGCAACCAAGCAGCCACATGGGGGCGGGGCTTTAAAGGAAGAGTGAAGGCTGAAGTGCTCGGAAGGAGATGGAGAGAACAGAAGAGTCCAGTGGCTTTCTGCGTAGTTCAGAAAGGCAGAAGGCACTCTTTCTAAGTTGCCTGGCTACAGCTTTGTGAGGGACTGCTCTAGAGAGGGAGGTTCTAGAGAGGAAAACACACTGTTATCTCATTAAAGGGCTAATTATTCCTCTTATCTCTCTAAGAGTTAAGGTAGTCCTGCCTTCCCAAGGCACAGTCAGGTCACATACCCTGATGATTGACCTGCTCAGCTGGGATGTTGGGTATCTACCCAAGCCCCTTTCTGGAAACAGTTTTCCCTTAATTTCCCTCTGCTGCCTCTGAAACAAACAGATTCTGTTCCTGGAGGTTTCCTGAACTGAGGTCTCAGTCTAGGGAGTAAACGGGGCCATGTGGTTGCATTAGCATAGTTCTTATCTTTAGGTTAAAAATTCATGTCCTTTATGTTTTCTCAAGTTTGGATTCAGGTGATGGCATAGAGGAGCCACGTTGCTTAGCTACCAAAGACTTCTTTAACTGTGGCACCAGCTATGCTTAAAACACAGTCAAGCATGTGTTACACCAGGGGCTGGTGTGAGTTGTTTGCTATGAATGTTGAACTACAAAGAAACATACGTCTCACAGTCTGAGACTTAGGTTCCCTCTGATCCTGCAGCTGGGACAGTAGACAATGTTTTAAATATCAAAAGTGGCTTTCAATGGCTTTGAATCTTTTTGGGCAATTTGGGGTGGTTTTGCACTGCCAGTTTCTTAGGTCAAGTAGGAATAAGAGATCAACGGCCTTCCTGACTGCATTGTTCAGGCCTCTGTGGATATGGAAGCGCTAAAGAAAGGGAAGGCGTCCTCAGTGGGGTTTGCAAGTGGGGACGTTTCTGTGTCTGTCCTGGAACTGTGTCTGCCTTACAATAAAATACCTTGGTTGACTCAGCAATAAAGTCTCTGTCAAATTCCTTCCCAAGTGTGTCTTTAGTGTTTTGTCAGAAAGTCCAGTAGAGACCTACAAGAGGTTTCTTCCTCTGCCAGGGATCTCAGCTATATTAAGCCCAATCACTCTTTCTGAAGTGGTAGATGGCTAAGTTGATAAGGCACTGGCCATCCGGACACGAGGACCCAAATTTGATGCTCAGAGCTCACATCAAAACAACAATGAACCAAAACCCCAAAAGTGGATGGACATGGTGGCTTGTGCTTGTAGTCCCAGCATTGTGGAGGCAGACAAGCCTCAGATCCTTAGGGCTCACTGGCCGGCCAGCCTAGTCTACTTACTGAGCTCTGGACAAACACTTTGGGATATGGTCACACCCAATAAATAGTGGCTATTTCATTGTTAATGAAAAACAGAGTGACTCAGCACAATTAGATGGCCTCAGAGTAGCAGCATAGTCCTGTCTGCTTAAGGATATTTTTTAAAAAGTGAAGATTTATGGTTCATATGTCAGGAGATGAGACACTGCTGCTTGGTCACATAGCCAGATACCTTAATTTCTCTTCATGTGAAATGGGTCCAATGTCTTTCATCTCTCACAGAGACGACACTATCTTCTTCATAGAAAAGGACTTGCTATGGGTGGTGAGGAAACAACTCGCCACACAAGCAGAAGGACCTGAGTTTGGGTCCCCCAACCTACTTAAAGGTGGATCTGAGAGTGTGTATTGGAGGTCTTCACAGGAGAGTCCCTGGAAGAGCATGGGCCAGCTAGCCTTGTATGTGTAGTGGTGAACAAAAGACCCTGTCTCATACAGGATGGAAGATGGGGACCGACACTTCCCTCCATATGTATACAGTGGCATGTGTGCATGTGTGCAATCATACTTGCATGTGCTTGTTCACACACAACCACATACACACACATACACACACACACACACACACACACACACACACACACACACACACACACACACACACACCATATATATACTTTAAAAAGAAAATGACTATGCACATAGAAATTTGGGGCACTACTTTTTCCATTTGCAACCTCAGGTCCATGCCATGATTATTCTAGGTGAATGTCTCCTTCTAAACACTGACCAGGAAGTCTCTTTCTCCTTGGGAATGTCACCCCTCAGATGGCTGTTTTGGAAGTCATTTGGCACATTTGTAGGAATCAAGTTTGCGCATGCCCAACACTCTCCATCACCATGCCTGAGACTTTGGAAGAACCAAAATGTGAAGGCAAGGGCTAAGATTACCCAGTCTATGGTGTAGCAAATGCTTTTCCTGATTGCCTACAGCATTACAGACATGGTCCCAGCATGTGAAAACAGACAAGACAAGAAAAACACTTTCTTCTCTCTACATTGACATGGCCACAGGGAAGTTGGAGGGACAGGCTTTGCCATGGACACTGGAATTGAACTCTTGAAGTGTTGGTTGTGAGACTTAGCCTTTAACAGTTGAGCTGTCTCTCCAATTCCCCTTTCTATCTTGGAATTGTCATAACTGTGCTACTAACTATGGTGATAAACTAATACAGTGGTCCTCAACCTGTGGATTATGACCCCTTTGGCAGACCTCTATCTCCAAAATAATATTTACATTATGATTCATAACAGTAGCAAAAAATTAGTCACAAATTAACAATGAAAATAATTTCGTGGTTGGGGGGTCAGCACAACGTGAGAAACTGTATTAAAGAGTTTCAGTCCTAGGAAGGTTGAGAACCACTGTGCTAATCATTGTGCACTCAGGATGCTACCCACTGGACAAAATGTTTTAGGAGCACGGGGTCATTTCATCTTTGTAATGGCAGCATGAAGTACATCCTGGTGTTTCATGGGGGAGAAACAGGCATGAAGTGGAGAGGGCACCAGGCCAAGCTGCCTGATTTACGAGAGGTACAGTTAGTACAGGCATGCACCACTCCAAAGCTCGGGATCCCTCAGCATGTTCAACAGCTGCTTGTATTCATTCTTTGACAATTTCATACATGTATGTAATGAATTTTAGTCATCCACCTCCTATTATCCCAGCCCACCCCTTATGCTGAAGCCTCTGCTTCCCAATAAGCCTCTCTCCTCTGCATATGTATCTTTGTGTGTGTGTGTCTTTCTGTCCCTCTGTGTGTCTGTCTCTCTCTGTCTCTGTCTCTGTCTCTGTCTCTTTCTCTGTCTCCCTGTCTCTCTGTCTCTCTCTGTCTCTCTGTCTCTCTCTCTGTCTCTCTCTCTGTCTCTCTCTCTCTCTCTCTGTGTGTGTGTGTGTGTGTGTGTGTGTGAGAGAAGAGAGAGAGAGAGAGAGAGAGAGAGAGAAGAGAGAGCTTAATTGGGACTGATTGCCTATAGGAGTGTGTGTGTGTGTGTGTGTGTGTGTGTGTGTGTGTGTGGTGTATGTGTGTGTGAGTTTAATTGGGGCTGATTGCCTGTAGGTGGGTGAGTGGTTTCTTACAGGAACATGTTTGTCGTTTCAGTAGCTCCCCCACTGAAGAAATGACACCCCTTACTGCAGTGACCCTTGACTGCCATCAGTCCCTTAGAGAAAGGTGAGGCTTCATGAGCCCAATCCATGATGGAGAGTTGAAGGGCCCTGGTCAGCAACCAAATAATGACACAGACTTCTTATTAATTATGAAAGCTTGGAGTATAGCTTAGGCTTGTTCCTAACTAGCTCTTTTAACTTAAATTAACCCATTTACATTAATCTGTTCTGTCACATGGTTTTACCACCTCTTTCATCTTGTACCTCCTGTTTCCTCTCTGTGTACAAGTACCTACACACACACATACAGTTGCACAGATAGAGATTAGAAACACCACCACCATCACCCCCACACACATACGCACACATAAGTAGGTAGGTACATCTGAGACCTGGTTGGCAAAGTAGGACTTCCTGTATCCACATAAGTGTCTCTGCAATCATGGGACATTTCATTTTTAAAGGAAATCCTCAGCTAACACAGTCTAAAACCACATGACAGCAAGTCAGACTACAGTGTACCAACTGGAACAAGTAATTAAATATTAGGGGGTAATGGGAAAAGGAGAAGGGCTGCAGCCAGAGGTCCCCACCCCCACCCAGATGGAGTTCAAGGATCTCTATTTGCCTTTGAATCCCTTCCTTGTCAATTAACATTGATTGAGTCTGCCCAAAGTGCCTGGCTCTTGTCAAATCCCATTACTAGATACTCCAAGACGATATCTGTCTGCCTGCCTTTGTTGTGTGAGACACTTTGTGTGTGAATTGTGTGTGTGTGGGGGAGCTATTGAATATTCTGTGGAAGAGCTAACACATTGATCAAGGTTGTTATATAAGAGCCTTGCTTTTTCTGCTATGGCAGTTTTGTAGACAGGGTTTCATTTTTTTTCTTTCTTTTTTTTTTTTTTTGCCGTTAGCATTATCAGCTCAAACCAATTCTCCAAGTCAAGTTATGATGGTCTAGAAAGCATGTCAGGCTGACCCACCACTGCTGCTTTTAAAGATAAACATGGAGAAATGTCAACTTGGTAAAGTAGAAAGATGTGACCAAAGAAATGCATTTTCTCTATGGAGTTCCCAGTAAAGGGCCTCTGTGCCATTGGTTGGTGAGGTAAATGGAGGCACAGGAGCAGTCATTTTATGTCCTTGACCCATGCCAGTGTTGTGAGAGGCTAGGGCTGTGTGCTCACAGCACATGACGGTGGAGTGCCTCTGTTGTTAGCCAGCCACTTCCCCTTTACTCAAAGTCATTAAAGTGACAGAACAAATATTCATTGTATTAATTTCCAATTGTATTTTAGATTAAACCAGTGGAAGTAGCTTCCAGCTTGGGCCTGACCTGGGGTGAGAAAGAAATCCTTGCCTGTCTGCTCAAATTTTAGGGGGTCAAATTTCCTATTTGGAAAAAAACTCTGACAACTCAGTGGCTTATTATCTACCTTTGTATAGGGAAAGCATAGCTGTCGTTATGGTTGGGCGTGTAGTTTGTTTGGGGAGCCTCACTTATTTTCCCCTACTGTTAGCTAAGATCGTAGTGCTGAGAAGCTCTGAAACTCAAAATGATGGCAGATTGGTGTTGTCATGTGAATAGGTTATCCCTACCTCTTGACCACAGTAACAGTCTGGAAAACATAGGGTTGAGATCCTAAGTTTGTATTCACATGTTGCTGTGCTATAGCTCTGTCTAGGGCTGCAGAGGCAGCTCAGGTAAAGGTTTTGCTGCAAAAAACATATAAAGAAAGCCAGTTGTAGTAGTGTTGTCCATAATCACAGAGCTCTTACAAAACAGGGATAGAGGTGGGAGAACTCTCCAGATGGTTGAGTGGACCAACTAGCCTGGCCTAGGCAGTAGCCAGCAAGAGATGCTGCCTCAAACATGGTGAGCGATGAGAACATCCCAGGTTGTCCTCTGACTTCCACACAGGAAAGTATGAAGATTTCACTTTTAAAAGAAATATGGAATTCCATCATTCATTTAAGAAAGTTCTTTCTACTGTAAATACCACTGAAATTTCTTCCAGAAAAAATATGTGACTAGAGGGATAAACGGCACCCAAAAGAATGTTTTGGCTGAAACTTCAGAGTCTTGATTTCATCCCACACCCCCATGTCTCTCCATTACTTGCTGTCTCTTACAGAAGGACATCTGTCCTCCTAAGTGTGTAAGCAAGAGCCAGCCTAGCTGTCACCTCAACAGGAATAATAAGCAGCTGTAATAACTGCATGCTGTGACTGACATTAATAAGACATTGTAATCCTGTAGGAAGAGTTGGGTTGAGAGATAAATCACTGCATTCATTTGTGCTATTGTTAGGGACCTGAACTTCTGACACTTGGAGCAGGTGTGTTCCATTTATTTTGAGGCCAGCTGACAAATTCTTTTGTTCTTTTGCTCTTCTCTCTGACCCCTAAGGTAGGTGTTCTTCTAGAGTCTTCTTTCTTTGTTCCCCAGCTCTTTAGTTTTTCTCTTGGGGAACTCATTCTGCACAGGCACAAGCTAAATCATTATTTCTAGAAAGCATAGATCAGTAAACCAGCCTCCCCACTGTTGCTGGAGTTTCTTGTCCTGCCATGTCCTGCCACCACTTTCAAGCCACAAATGAATACACAGACACTATATTAATTCTAAAGCTATTGGCCGAAGGTTAGGGCTTCTTATTGGCTAGCTCTGTGTTAATTATTAACTCATTTCTGTTGATCTAAGTATTTCCACATGGTCTTATCTCATGGAGAAGGGGTCCAGACCTGTTACTTCTTCCTCAGCTATATGGCGTCTTTTTGCTGCCTCTCTCTGCCTACCTTTCCCAGAATTCTCCTCATCTCCTAGACCCGCCTATCTTCCTGCCTCTACTGGCCAAACAGTGTTTTATGGATCAACCAATAAGAGAAACATATATACAGAAGGTCATGCCCCATCACCCCACTCCCACATTGAATCTTCATTTCTAAGCAGTCATATGTCACCCCCAATCTGGATGCCTCCCAGCAGCTCAGGTAGCTGCCTGCTTCCTCTACCCAACTTTTTTTTCCTGGCTTCAGTTCACTCCTTCCCGAGTACTGGGTTCAGTATCCATCCTATTAGGTCATACTGGAATGCAAGACTATAAAGAGTTTGATATTAGTCTTCATTTCTGAGCATTGGTTCAGTCTGTTTGCAATACTGTAATATCCAAGCTGGGTAGTTTATAAAAACAGAAATCTATCTCTCATGGCTCTGGTGGCTGAGAAACCCAAGATTAAAAAATTAATGGGTTTGGTACCTAGTGGACCAAAGTTGAGACCTAGTTGGTCTCAGTTTCCAAGAAGAAGCTGTTGAATCTTCTGGAAGGGAGGGATGCTGTGTCCATGACCTCCTTTCTGTCTTAGGCACTTTCCCAAGAGTGCAAATCCCTTCTGAGAAGGCGGAGCCCTCTCATCACTTTCTACAGCTGCACTTCTTCAGACCCTGGCATCAGGGGATTAAGTGTCTGGATGAACCTTGACGGTGACACTTATCTAAGTCACAGCGGCAGGATAGGAGACCCTCAGAGTTTAAAGCAATATAATGCTCAAAGGATGGGGTCACATGACACTGGAGAAGAAACAGGAGGCCGTTATTAGCCTCAGATGTTAGTTCCAAGGGCTGTCAATGCTAAGGTGGGTGGGCCAGGTGGCCTACAGCTTGATCTCAGGAAAGCTTTCCCCAGTGGCTTAGATGACAAGCAACACAAGTGATTTCCTTGGTCCCCTCCTCATGGGCCCAGCACCCTCTCACTACTTGATCTAATAAATTCCCTTGGAAAGAAAGGCAGAAAGAAACAAATGAAAAGACAAAGGACAAAGGACTTAAAGACCATTTTCCTTCATCAATGGAATGGGGACACTTTTGAAGGAAGGACTTCTAAAAAAAAAAAGACAGGCAATCCAAGATCGCCATTGGTTTCTTCTAATAAAACACAACTGTCACAATAGAGCAAATATCTATGCTCTGGGGACAAGGCCAGTCAATGACCTGGCCCTGTGCCCTGGGTCAGGAGGGGCGAGTAAAAGAGGGGGCTGGGTTCTTCACAGAGCCATTCTGTTCCTTACTGCTTCCACTTTACCAGCAGTTTTACTCTGGCTAGGATCTTTAGTTTGGGGTTTATGTTCACACACCTTTTTAGAGTGCTCAGTTTCACTACTTTGTACTCATTCTCCTGACTGTTATGTCTTTCTGATTGGATACATAGAAAACATGGCTGCTTTGTTAATGAATGGCAATCATCCTTCTCCGGTTAAAATAAAATGTTCTAGCTGGGCGTTGGTGGCACACACCTTTAAAACCCAGCATTTGGGAGGCAGAGGCACATGGATCTCTGTGAGTTCCAGGCCAGCCTGGTCTACAGAGCAAGTGCCAGGATAGGCTCCAAAGCTACATAGAGAAACCCTGTCACAAAAAACAAAAACAAAAACAAAAAAATGTTCTAGCCATTATGGCCCTAATATATGTTAGTAAATGAATAATGTCATTTGCATAATATATATTAATTTTTTCTCAACCATTCTACAGTGCCTACCAGTGGCAGAGACAAAAATGAAAGTGGGGTTGGAGAGATACCTCAGTGGTTAAGAGGGCTTACTACTCTTAAGGAGGACCTGCTCCCATGTCAGGAGGCTCACAGTGACCTATAACTCTAGGTCCAGGGGATATGATGTCATCTTCTTGTCTCCTTGGGTACTTGCGCGCGCGCACGCGCGCGCGCGCGCGCACACACACACACACACACACACACACACACACACACACACACACACTCAGAATCTAAATTCCCAAAGTGTCAGGGGAGGGATATTTTCTTTTGATTTTTAATTATATGTGTCTTATCTCATGTATCTTGATCCCAATCATTTCCCTGTCCCTTCCTATACACCCTCTGCCCCTGTGCTCCCAACCCCAAATAAAACAAAATTTAAGGGAAACAATAACAAAAAGGGAACAAATTGAAAATCTTGTCATGGAAGCTGCAGTGTGACACATTAAGTCACCCTGTAAGCCCCTTTGTCCATAGTCTTTACTTGCAAGGGTTCATTGAAGAGTCATTGTTCTGGTTTGAGGCCTCTGGTCTCAACTACACTCACTGTCGATGCCGGGCCCTTACTGTTGGTGCCCTGTGTTGTGGAGATCCTGCAGCTTTGGGTCTTCGGGTCAGGTCCCTTCACCTGTTGCAGCGGGTCACAGATGGGGCGGATGATGGGGCGGGCCAAGTCATAACCCTGGGCAGCTATAGGCTTGGTTCGCCAGATGAGAATGGGGACAACTCTCCCATGCTTACAACTTTGGGCCTGGCTCATGCGCACCTCACTAACAGGGTTGGCTTTGTTGTGCCGCCCTAGCCAATTGCAGGGCCTGCTCTCCGGGAGGAAGAATCTTAACACCGAGTGTCCATTGCTGAATTCCCTCTGTAGAGTGGCTGCCAAGAGATCAGCTTCCCCTGGAAAGCACAGGTGTGAGTGAACCTGTGAACACACGATGGGATGGATCGGCTCCCTCAGTGTCAGGTGTGAATCTGTGTCTGTGTGGGCTTACCCATGAGTAACAACACTTAGGAGCCTCTGGTACAGACAGAGGCCACCAGAAGGTGCACACAT
This sequence comes from Cricetulus griseus, assembly GCF_003668045.3. Lineage (NCBI taxonomy): Eukaryota > Metazoa > Chordata > Mammalia > Rodentia > Cricetidae > Cricetulus > Cricetulus griseus. Next base: position 224,793,257 of record NC_048597.1, on the reverse strand, counting down.
CAGGCAAGCATGCTATTTGGATTAAAAACTTAAATATTTTGATAAGTGGCATCTGCCATGTGGCACAGTATGATAGGCAGTAGGAGGTACTGTGGCAGCGTCTTCTGCTGTTACCTGTAGTTTCTTTGAGGACTGCCGTGACAGGTGTGTGGGTGTTGATTTAAAAACTGCAGTTTAGGATTTTTAAGTGGTTTCTCTGAATTTTTCCGTGGCCACAGACTCAAACTCTTTCAAGTCTCTGTGGGCCAACACTGACAAATGGCATGTTTACAGCTCTATTTGGCCCATGATAACCAATTTTCAGCCATTTTCTTCTCTCTCTCTCCCTCTCTCCCCCCCCTCTCTCTCTCTCTCTCTCTCTCTCTCTCTTTCTCCCTCTCTCTCTTTCCCTATTTTTCTCTCTCTTTGAGACAGTTTCATGGGTCCTAGGCTGGTCTCACATTTACTAGATAACTGGGAATGGCCTTAATCTCCTCATGCTCCTGCCTCCGTCTTCTAAGTGCTGGGACTGCAGGTGTGTGCCATTACACCTGGTTTATGCTGTACTGGGGGTCAAGCACACGGCTTCATGCATGCTAGGAGAGCTCTCTGCCAACTGAGTTTTACCCCCAGCCTTGGTTCAGCATTTCCCTGCTAGGCCCCACAGCTGTAAGGAAGAGATCCATACGTTTTTCCCCATTTGGTAGAGCCTCATGCATTTGATAACAGCTATTCCTACTGTTCATCATCACAACCTTCATAACTTCCTCCACCTTGTAAGCCGATGCCTGCCAAACTCACAGGATGTTCCTGACCTAAATAACAAACAGCTGCGAGCAAGAGTGAACTGGGAAACATCCATAGAAGAACTCTGAAAAACCTTAGTGCTAAAGAGAGTATTGGCCAAACCACCTCCTGCCTGCACAGAGAGAACTCCAGAGATTTTCCCAACTCCACTTTCCCAGAGCTAGGATTGCAAGAACCTACTGGCTTGCCCAGCTTTCAAAGCCTGGGTTCAGAAGGTCAAGTTCGAGTCAGAGGTCAAGCTCTTCCACAGGATCTATTTCTCCACCTCCCGAGTTCTCTGTTTATGTGGGCTTCTGAGGTATTGGGATATTCTAGGATAAATCACTTTCTATGCATACATGTTAACAACAACAACAACAAAACCCCAAAACACTGGCCCATGCTTGTGAGAACTTAATAATCCAGTCTGGATGGCTTTCTGACTCCACAGCCCCATGGCTCACCTTCCTAACAGCCAGATGTCTTGGTTCTTCCTGGTTTTTGAACCAGACTTAACCATGTGGTCTGAATCAGAAGTTTCAATTTCACCAGCAGCTTGGGTCTGGAATTCATCTTTCTCTCGTGACCCCCATTGTTAAAAGAGATGCCCACCAATGTATTCAAAACTCTGCTGAAACCAAATGTTTTGCGTAGATCCCATTGTATTCTTAGCTCATATATGGAGACCACTTAAAACATATTTTAGTTTTATTTTATGTGTGTGAGTGTGAGCATGAGAGTGAATATATATATATATACATATATATATATATATGTATATATATATATATATATGTTTGTGTGTGTGCACAAATCATATACAGTACCTATAGACACCAAACGAAGCTATCTATAGTCTGTAGAACTAAGAGTTACAAGTGGTTGTGGGTGCTGGGAACAGAATTCAAGTCCTTTGTAAGGGCATCGTGAGAACTTAACTGCTGAGCCAGCTCCCCTAAAGACACCCTGACAATCACCCCAGCTTCTCAGAACTAGAGAATTGCCAGCTTACCTCATAGCAAGTACAAAGGGTGAGTGGAGTCTGCATTGAAATTCTCCGACACTAACTTGATTCTCCTGCCATGCACCATTTCAGTCATTCTTGCTAAGGCCACATCTGATTTAATTCTCCTGTACTTTTTCTTATGCCCTCCAGGTGAGAACCCAATATGGCTTTGGAAATGCTCAAAACTATTCATGTCAGAGTAACATAATAGGCCATCTTTGGCAAGCAAATATTTATGAGTACAAGATCAGGAACCAATCAATGTAATATAATATCATTAGCAAGTAATTAGAGAGAAAAGAGTAGAAACTTAATGTCTGGAAAGTCAGAGTATCTTTGAGCAAAATTCATTCTCTAAACAATATAGGCTATAAAATCTCCCCTAATAATTTGAATGGTCTTGTCTCTAAAACATTTCCTAAATACTAATTATCTGGCCCTGAAGCATTATCACCAAAGCTGGGTGTCAAAGTTCATTATAAAAAAAAAACAAATTAAGATACTGAATATGCATTTGCTTTTTCACTTCCTGTTGAAATTGGATTTTTGGTGATGGCAGTTGCTAGAGCTACAGAATCCAGATAGCTAATGTGCTGATCATTGGCTTTCAGACAGAGCAGATTCAGGCCCCTAGCTGTAGTGCTGTTGTGTCTTCTTCGATGCCATGAGTTACTATAGAGGGTCCCCTAGAGCAGGGTGACTCAGACAGTGGCCATTTTGACCCCTGTAGGATATTTGGAGTACTCTGATGCACTCTTTATTTTTATGGCTGGGGAACAGTGTTTGCGTGAGCTTACTGATGTCTTAACAATGCACAGGGCAGCCCTCCCCCATTACATAGCAAAGGCTCATTTAGTCCAAGCTACCTGGAGGGCAGAGGTTGAGACTGCTCCTCATAGAGAGAAACAGGCCCTTAGTTACTAACTCTGTAGGCTTTCTGCTCCTATCCCTCTGTCTTCACCGCCCAGAGTGGAGCTACCATCTATTGAACTCTGATATTTTTGACTAAATGAGAAATTTGGGGTTTGTGGAGAGAGGCCTAGAGTGACTCTGGTAGTTAATCTGGACTGTCAATTTGATGAGATTTGGTGTCACTATGGAAACAAGTCTCCAGATCTGGCTGTAAGTGGTTTTCTAAATTAGGTTAATTGAGGTGGGAGGTCCCAGCCTCAATGTAGGCAGTGCAATTCCTTAGGTTTGAGTCCTGGACTGAATGGGAAGGAGGAGTCCAGTCGAGCCCAGGCATTCGTTGTTCTCTGTTTCTAACTGTGGATGCCATGTGACCAGCCACCTCTGGCTCCTGCCACCTCAGCCCTCTGCCTTATCCTGGGCTGCATCCCCTGCATCTTCAAGCCAAAAGAAACGTCTTTCCCTTAAGTTTTTTTTTTTTTTTTTTTTTGTCAGCTATTTCCTCAGCAATGGGAAAAGGAACGAATTATGGTATTGCCTTCTTCAGCGGGAGAGAGATAAGGGATTGATTTGTGGATTTGTGGGTGGAGGAGTCCTAGGCCCAGATACCAGGAAAATAAGGAGGCTGAGAAAGGAATGGCAGTTGCTAGGAAGAGGAAGAGCACCAGGCAACATAGTAGGGGCCCAGGGAGGTCATGCAAGGAAGCTAGTAGAACATTTTGCCAGAAGTGGGGACTCTACGTGGCTTAAGAGAAAAAGGCATGTCTAACAGTCAGTTCAACTTATTGGTTTTCCATAATACGAAGCTCTCACTATCGGCAAGGCTTTGTAAGGCTGCCTTATGCACAGGCACACCCCTGCCCACCTTGTGAGTGGTTTGCAGTAATGTCAAAGGAAAGCAGATGAAATCTATGGCTGCAGTGGTGTGGTATAAAGAAAGATGGGTCTTTCTGGGGCCATCAAGCTTCAGCAGACATAAAGGAAGGACCGAGATAAAAATGCAATAAGGAAGCTGTAAATCCCTGCCAGCTTGCTGAAATCTTGGGGAAAGCGAGTGAATTACTATAGAATAGAGAGTGAGGGATGCAAATAGATTTTAGTGAGCTCTCAGAGGACAAGGTCGCTTCAGCCTGATCTTGATAATGTATGATTTTAAAAAACAGAATTCTAAGTTGATTTGGCTTTAGGAAAATAAAAAGGGAAAATTTAGTAGCCTAAATAAATAGAGAAACTGATGGTTTCCCCAAGGTAATCTGACAGCATTGAGGACATGGAAGTTAAGTGTGATTGGGGTGTGTGATGTGAACCCCCAAATAATCAATAAAGGGGTGCATGATGTGAACCCCCAATAATCAATAAAAGTATTACGTTGGGAAAATAAAATGAAAGATAAAATGAAGAAGATGACAGTAGAGGAAAAAGAAAAAAGAATATTCTGCCTTGTCTCCTCCATCTGTGACGTGTGACAAGTTGGTTCCTAGGAAAATTCTTCCATGCAACAGCAGGGAAGACTGACTACTTAGTGAGGAACTCTGCGTTCCCTGGGGATTGTGATCTTAAAATAAAATGAGGGTTTCCTTTCCACCAAGAGTGCAACTTTCATGAGTCATCAACCATGTTGGGGTAGGGTGCTTTTGAGTCACCATGGTCCTTTCAGTGACCCCAGTAAGCACATTGGTTCAGCAAGCTAGCCGTGGATGGAATCCGTCTCGTGGTGTGCTGGGATGAATAGTCATTTCTGCACAGGTCCCTAGCAGAAGTCACATGACAAAGAGTTCCACTGGAAACAGGGCAGTGTTGAGGATGGAGGCCTGTAGCAGCATACTGTGAGGAGAACTTGGACCAAAACCAAAACCAGGTTGACTCTGGAGGGCCTTTCTGCTCCTCTGATAGCGTCTCACCCCTGGTTCTCACAGTTAGGTCCTCAGAAAACCATTGCACTGGACTGAAGTTGCTGGGAACATATACCCTAACAGTTCATTTGTCAAGCCTGGTTCTTCCAGAGGGTTAGCACGGGGGCAGGTAGCTGTTTGCAGCTAAGGTGGAGATTATAAATGAAGGGACAGTGCCTGCATCTTGGTGGCAGTTCGGTTCTTACTGCAGACTAGGGACATGGCTGACCGAGTCTGGTTAATAAGGTTCTGCTGGAGGGGCTGGAGAGGTGGCTCACCAGTTCAGAGCACCTCAAGAGGACCGGTGTCCGGTTCCTGGCACCTATGTAGCAGCTCACAATCATCTGAAGCTTCAGTCTCAGGGATCCAGCCTCCATAGGCACCAGGCACAAGCATGCATGGGAAAGCATCTATACACACGAAAAATAAATAAATAAAACACTTATATCCGACTCTAAAATTCTCTGTTGGAGAATTTTATGTGTGTTCTTGAGAGATCTATAGTAAGCTGCCCCTCACTCATCCCCAGCTTGTCCACCCCTTCCGTTTTTTCCCCCTGGCTTTAGAATCCACTAACACAGCTTCACAATGTGATCGAGAGCTGTTCTCTTTTCATCTGCTATTTGGAAGAGATAACGAACAACAGTTCCTATAAATTCTACAACAATTTGGTAGACTCTTTTAGTGAAATCCTCTGAGTCTGGGGATTCCATCTGTTAAAGAGGTTTGGATTGCAAACTCAATTTCTTCTATGGCTATAGGCCTGTTCAGTTGTGTGTTTCATATTGGCTGGATTTTGATAGACTGTGATTTTTGATCAATTTTGCCATTTCTTCTAATTGCTGAATTTAGGAGCAGAGGTTGTAATTTCCCCTTCTACCTTGCAGGTGTGAAGTCACACCAACTGTTTCATCCCTGATACCCATGATCTCGCGGCTGTGCTTTCTTTTTTTACTATTATTTCTGTCAGTCTTATTTTGATTGGGATTGCATTGAATCTGTACATTGCTTTCAGTAGGGGATCATTTTCACAATATCAATTCCACCAATCCATGAGCGTAGGAAGTCTTTTCACCTTTTAGTGTCTTCCTCAAGCTCTCTCTTCAGAGATCTTAAATTTCCTCTGTCTATGTCTATCCCTAGATGTTTTCCTTTGAGCTACTGTGAACTGAACTGTTTCCATGGTCTCTTTCTCACCACACTTGCTGTTGTTTAATAGACAAGCTACTGACTTTTGGGAGTTGATCTTGTCTCTATTCTGAAAATGCTGACCTTCTCTGGAAGTTATCTGATGGAGTTTGGGGGGAACACTTATATACAGTACTATATCCTCTGATTTAATATTTTAGTTTTTCATGAAGAATGAACTTTATGATATTGAAAGTCTATCTACTGTCTTTTATTTGGCCCATGTTATAGTACCCTTTTCTAATTTCATAAAAGGTTGAATTTAATTTTCATTTATACATATCTGTCTGTGTGCATGAATGGCACCTATGGATGGGTGCCCTCAGAAGCTAGAAGAGGGCACCGGATCTATCTGAGCTGTAGTTAGAGTAGTTTTGAGCCTCCAGTGTGTTTTTGGAGAACTGAACTCGGGTCCTCTGGAAAAGCAGCAAATACTCTTAATTGCCATGCCATCTCTCCACGGCCTTTTCTACGGTTTTTTTTTTTTTTGAAGTAGATGTCCATAACTGAAATGGGACCCCATTGTTTCCCTCATTTGTACATGAACACTGAGTGCCATAACTTTCTCTCTTGGCACTGTTTCCATGCCCTTGTGAAATTTCAAGTCATGTTTTAATTTTTACCCAGCTCTAAACATTTTCAGGCATCCTGTGAGTCATGGGTTCTTTAGAAGCAAATTGTCCAATTTTTGTGTTTTCAGAGATTTTCCAGTATTATTGATTTCTAATTTCACTATGCGATGGTCAGAAGACATGTTGCATATGATACAGACTCTTATGCCTTTTTAAATGTTGTAAATATGGGGGCTGGAGAGATGGCTCAGCATTAAGAGCACTGACTCCTCTTCCAGAGGACTGGGATTCAGTTCCCAGCACCCACATGGCAGCCAATAACTCTGTCTGACTCCAGTTCCAGGGGACCCAAAACCATGACAAAACCCTGATACACATATAATAAAAATGTTTTTAAATGATGTGAATATGTACTTTTTTGTCATTGTTCCCAATACAACTGAAAGAAGTATTTGTGCTGCTGCTGTTAGTGTTGTTCAGATATTCTATTCTGTTGATTTTTCTGTATAGAAATTCTAATCAGTAGCCAACAGGGAATACTGGGAAATATTTTCAATACAAAAAGGATGTGGATAGGAATGTGCCCATCAAAGTACCTGCCTCTCTAAGACTCCTGTTTCCCTGAACAGTATTAGTACAGCTTTGCTTCAGTCACACATCCTGCCATGAGTAACAAAGATGACTGCCTGTAAGGTCTAATTTTTACAGTATTGTATTGTGTATAGGTGTGTGTAAGTACAGGTCAGAGGTCAAGATGATTTGTTGTCTTCACTTGATCTCTACCTTGTTTTGGAGACAGAGTTTCTTACTGAACCTGGTAATCTCAATTTAACTAGACTGGCTAGCCATGAAAGCCCTGGTATCCTCCAGCCTGGGCCTCCCAAGCACTGGGATTACACGTATGTACCTTTGTACACAGCTTCCTTTATGGATGGCGAGCATCCAACTCTGGTTCTCATGCATATGTGGCAAGCATTTTACCAGCTGAGATACCTCTTCAGTCTCAAGTCTTTTATTTATATTAATATATGTTAATTATAGTTTATAGGGTTCACCCCTGAGGAAGATCATTAATGCCTTTGCTCCCCTACTTCCCTGTATTGCACTCCCTGACACTTGAGAGCTAACTAGAAGTAGAGAAGGTTCCAGAATGGTTTAATTTTGAAGATCCATTGTTGAATTTTTTCCAAATGATTTATACATTGTTGAAGGTTGTATTGGGTCCATCTGCTCCTTTATGTCCAGTAGTGTTTGTTTTACGAAACTGACTGCACTGTTCTCCATGGCATGCACACCTGTAGTCAATATGCAGTGATCTACGGTTTGTTCTGATCAAAGTTGGGTGTCACTGCTCTAGAGGCAGAGGGACCTGGGAACTTGGAGCTAATAAGTGAGGTGGACTAAAGCCCCATGCAGCAGCCAACGTAATTCAGGGCCTCAGACAAATTATTTCTTAACTCTGAGGGTTAAGAAAGTCTCTTGATGCATTCTACATGCCAATATCCAGTTAGACCAGTACCGTTTGTTGAAGGTGCTTTCTTTTTTTCCCCCATTGTACAATGTTGGCTTCATTGTCAAAAATCAGGTGTCAATAAGTATGTGGATTTATGTTGATTTGATTCCATTGATCCACCTGTCTGTTTTTATGCTATATTATTCTGGTTTTTATTATCATAGCTCTAAAATCCAGCTTGAAAATAGGGATGGTGATACCCCCAGAAGTTCTTTTATTGTACAGGGTTATTCTAGCTACCCTGGGTTTTTTCTTTTTCCATGTGAAGCTGAGTATTGTTCTTTCAAGGTCTGTAAAGAATTGTGATGGGATTTTAATGGGCATTGCATTGAATCTGTAGATTGCTTTTGGTAAAGTGACTACTTTTACTATATTAATCCCATCGATCTATGAGCATTGGAGATCTTTCCATCTTCTTATATCTTCTTAAATTTCTTTATTCAAAGACTTGAAGTTCTTGTCAACAGGTCTTTCACTTGTCTGGTTAGAGTTACATCAATATATTTTATATTATTTAATGCTATTGTAAAAAGTATTGATTCCCTGATTTCTTTCTCAGCCTTTTTTTTTTCCCGCTAATCTTGTATACAGCTACTTAACTAAAGGTGTTTATCAACTATAGAAATTCCCTGGTAGAGTTTTTGGGGTCCCTTATGCATACCCTCTTATCATCTGCAAATAATGATACCTTGACTTCTTTTCCAGTTTTTATCCCCTTGATTTCCTTTAGCTGTCTTATTGCTCTAGCTAAATCTTCAAGTACTATATTTGATAGATAAAGAAAGAGTGGACAACCTTGTCTTACTTTAGTGGAAATGCTTTGAGTCTCTCTCTATTTAATTTGATTTTGGCAGTTGGCTTGCTGTATACTGCTTTTATTATTTTTATGTCCCTTGTATTCCTGATCTCTTCAAGACTTTTATCATGAAGGGGTGTTGGCCACTGCCTGGACCACCAGGGCCATAGATTTGATGACCCAGAAACCTAGGATAGAATTAAACAAGACCGGGGGGGGGAATGTCAGTGTAATGATGCCCAATGATATTCTGCTATACACACAGATTGGTGCATAGCCCAATTGTCATCAAAGAGGCTGCATCCAGAAACAGATGGAAACAGATGCAGAATCACAGACAAACATTAGGTGGAGCTCAGAGAGTGGGAGAAAGGATTGTAGGAGCCAGAGGGATCAATGACTCCATAAGAAATTTCACAAAATCAGCTAACCTGGGCTCAGAGGAGCTCATAGAGACTGAACCGACAACCAGGAACTCTGTATATATGTTACAGTTGTGTAGCTTAGTTCTCTTGTGAGACTGCTAACAGTGAGAACAGGAATTATCTGTTACTGTTTTACTGGTTTTTGGTATCTTACTTCTCATACTGGGTCACCTTGCCCAGTCTTAACACTCGAGGAGGTTCTTAGTCTTACTGCCACATAATAAGCCATGGGAGACCTGCCCTTTCCTAAACAGAAATAGAGGAGGAGTGGATTGGGTGGATGGGAACAGATCAGGGAGCAGGGAGCTGGTAGGAGAGGAGAAAAATAATAAAAAGGTCCCCTGAGTAAGGTTCTCATGAACTCAATTGTATACAATCACAAGGATAAGCCACACATGGCAAAAACAGGTTTTCCATGGAGGCATATGAGAAAACACCAGCAGTCAGTTGCAGTGAATATTCTGAAGTAAACTCACTAAAATCTGCTATATCTGGGAGGCATGAGGACATTGCAACAACAATCCTGTGTTTTTGAAGAAGCTTAATTCATAGCACACGTCTTTTTCCCTTGGAACGTTCCCACAAGCTGTTAGAATTCTCATACAATTCCATTCCTGGACTGTGTTCTGATAGTGAGGCTGATGGCTGTTTTCCTGGATGTGAAAGTATAGGCACTGATGCTTGCCTGTAAATAACATTTACTTGGAATAGCATTTTCCATCCTCTCACTGCCTAGAAAGGCCATTGCCAGTGCAGTGGGTTTCTTGTGAGCAGCAAATAGTTGAGTCTCACTTTTAATGCAGCCAGGAAACCTGTGACCTTTAATTGGAAAATTGAGGCCATTTACAGCTACAGCAATAATGTAAAGGTAGTAAAGGATCTTCCCATTCCAGGTCCCCACAGCATTGGTGTTATGGACATGCACATGGCTGTGCCAGGGTTTGTTACCTGGGCTATCTGATTCAAACTTGGATTTCATGCATATGCAGCAAGCCTCATTCTTTCTTTCTCTCCTTCCTTCCTTCTACCTTGTGCCACCTCACAAGTCCCACCCTTGTTCTTTTTAATCAAGAGCAAGTAGGTCTCTACTTACACAATCTGGTGGGTATTTTTCCCTGGTGTGATGGGATTGCCTTGAATCTGCAGATCACTTTGAATGGTAGAGAGATATTGATAATACCAATTTTAATTCAAGAACTGGATCGTCTTTCAAGTTATTATGTGTGTCTTTAATTTCTTTCATCAGTGTTTTAAATTTTCTTTTTTAACTTGAAAATAGATTTTTCATGTAAAATATTCTAATTATGGTTTCCCCTCCCCCCACTCCTCCCAGATCCTCCCCTCTTTCCCACCCACCCAAATCCACACCCTTTCTTCCTCTTTCTCATTAGAACACAAGCATCTAAAAAATAATAACAAAATAAGACAAAAACAAACAGAAAAAGAGCCCTAGTAAAAGCACAAAACAACATACATAGATGCAGAAACACCAGTTTGCACACACAGAAATCCTGTGAAAGTACAGAACTGGAAAGCATAATATATATGAACAGCATTTGTAAGATTTCAAAAGAAAAGCCTGACAAAGGATTATGAGACAAAGAACCTCCAAAAATGCCACTGAGTTCATTTTGTGTTATGATCTACTGGTTGGGTACAGGGCCTGGCCTTAAGGGGGGTTGGTATATCCAATGAGACTCTGATGGAGAAAACTAATTTTTCATTTGTGATCCATTATCAGTCATGGATAGCTTCGGGTTATGAATTGGGATTTGTGTCTACTTCTCCTCTCGGTGCTGGGACCCTATCTGGCTTAGACTGGTGCAAGCTCTACCCATGCTACCACAATCTCTGTGAGTTTATATGATCATTGACTGGTCCTGCTTTGTTTAGAAGGCCCCTTTTCCTTGAGTGGCCTCCATCCTCTTTGGCTCTTACAAAATTTCTGCCTCCTCTTCATCATGGTTCCCTGAGCCTCAAGGGGAAGGAGGAAAGGATATTTTCAGTCATTTGGTTGGGGGAAGTTTTTTTGAATCACAAAATCTGTAAACAGGGATAATTTTACTTCCTTCCTTCTATTTGTAAGAAGTTATTTTCTTCTCTTAACTAAGCTCTCTGATCAAGTCTTTAAATAGGTTGGTAACTATGAAGAGAAAGGAAGTTTCATTATAAAACTTTGATGAAGTGATGACTCACAATTCCATGTAACACACCACAGTTTTGTTCATGACTGCACAGGGTCTTTAAGAACATGGGACTCAGCATGACTTATAACTAGTTATTGTGATAATGGCAAAAGTGAATAGCTATTTTGATAAATAGATGGCACTTAATCAAGCATTAGCCAATATAAAGTGATAGATGCAGAGTGGATGCCCAGGGCTATGGAATCTATAAAGTCCATGGAAGTTATCAGTGTTGAGGAGAGAAAGACGAAGTCTGTATCAGTTAGTTATTATTGCATAAGAAACTACCATAAAACCTAAGACTTCACAAAGAGCATTTATTGTTGCTCAGAAGTCTGTGGTTCAGCTTCAGGGCTCCTTTCATCTCAGTTGAGGTATAAGCTGTGTATTGGGTCAGGCATACCATCAATACTGGCTGGGATCCATTACTTATTTCAGAAATTGGCTGGACATTCACTTGCCACTGACCTGGAATTCAACTACAACACTGTGGGTCTCCTTCACATAATTTCTCATGTTCATGGAACTAACCCAGGCTTGTTATTTGACAGAGGCGGGGATTCTGATGTGCATTTGATTTGAGGCTCTGACCTGAGACACTGTCAATCCTGTCTTGTACTTTTGATGAAAGCCATGTCTAAATTAATGGAATAAGGAAATAGACCCCCCTTCTTCATGGAGGTCTTGAAAGTCACATTACAAAGTAAGATGATATCATATGACTACTTACTGTGCTACTCATAAAGCCAATCTCCTACAGGGCCTAAGACTTGAATACTTGGAAAAAATTTGGTTTCCAGTTATGTAACTTAGCCTTAAAGGGAATTGTGTGGGGCTGAAGAGATGCCTCAGCAGATAAAAACATTGACTGCTCTTGCAGAAGACATGGATTCAGCACCTGTATGGTGGTTTATTATAACAGCCTGTGGATGCAGCTCCAGAAGACATGACTCTTCTGGCACCTACAAACACCAACATGCGTGTGTTCATAAACTTTCCCCAACACACAGTCATAGAATAAAACTAAAATCCATATTTTAAAAGATGTTTTACTACTTACAGTGAGAAAGAGGGCTGCTGAGCCACCTCAGGGGTTAGTGCTTGCCGAGCAAGCTTGGAGACCTGAGTTTTCTCTCTAGAACCCGAGTAGAGGTGGATGGAGAGACCCAATCTCACAGTCATCCTCTCACCTCCACGCATGTGCTGATGCGTGCATGCCCACACAAGTACACATCATGCACACAACAACAATGATGATAAATATAAAGAAAAGAAGAAAGAACACTGTGATGTTTTCCTCAGCATAGGTCAAATGACATTGTTTGCTTCACTGTTAAAAATTTTTCCTCATATGTTCATAAGAATGAGGTTATAAAATGTATAGGGAGGAAGGGAGACAGAAATAAAGAGACCAAAAATAAAGAGAGGAGGAAGGCAGCAAGGTTGGTGTGTGTGTGTGTGTGTGTGTGTGTGTGTGTGTGTGTGTGTGTGCGTGTGTGTGTGCACATGTGATCACACTCACCTGTGTTCTCTGAAGCCCCACTGTTTCATGTGACTCTCCAAGGCACTAGAAGCATTGTTTATCCTGTTGGTCAGAACAAGCCCTCACTTGCTAGTTTTTAATAATCCTGTGATGTTCCATAGCTCTGTTGGAAGGCGTAACTATTACTCAGCATTACTAGAACTCCTGGTGTTTGCCAAGTGCTTATTTATCCACGAGCTGCTTAGCATTCATACGCATGTTTTAAAGTTCAGTAGTGTTGGCTTAAGCCTCTCTCTGTTGCCTCCTTTCTACATTATCAAGGAACCCAGGCAGTTTTTGAGAAGTCTTGAGATACTTGTTGGACCCTCTTCTTTTGCTCTTCTTAAAAATATGAGAAGGTTCTGGAAACCCTGGAATATCCTTTGGTATTCTTGCGTAAATATTTTGTTACTTTGGTAGGTAAGGGTTTCTACCTTATTACAGTCCTAATTCCCTGCTAGTTTTCTGTTCTGTTCCGTCCTATAAGGACACATGCCTGTATCCTCCTAGGAACAACATTAGCAGAATTGCCATAATGTTCTAATTGGACATTTCTCAAGGTAGTTCCTTAATGCAAAATCAATGTGAGAGGCAGAGCAAGGCAGGGTATATGGGTCACATAAATCAGGTTGAAAACTAGTGTTTATTCATGTAGTCATCCAATCAATCAAATGCTTCCCTTGTGCGTGCACTGTCCAAGGTCTTGAGGGGATGCACCAGACAGATTCCCTGCCCCTGTGTTCATATTTCAGGGCAGAACAGACACACCTGTAACTGGATGGACTATTGTATTCTGTCATGGCAAAGCAGGCGAGTCACCACACCTTCTGCCCTCCCAGGGTTTTACCGGAATACATTGAAAGCAGGAGGATTTTCAGTGTTCTGACCTATGCAGACCTGCCACCTGCTGTAACTTAGGTGTTTCGACTCTTTCTTGTACAGTGTCACCGCCTGTTCCCACAGCCCAAAATTTTCTGTTGAATTCTGAGGCATTCTAGTTCAAGACCTAGTGTGAGATGTGGACTTTCTTATTACCATAATAAAAGGGTGTTGTCTACAAATAGCACTCGGTGCTATTGTAAGGGCACTAGAGGAGTTTGTGGAATGACCGCCACAAGTGTGATAATTCACACATCAGGTCTCCAGAGGCAAAGAGAAGTGGGCAAGCTGGTAGTGATGCAGGTCAGCTGTGAGCTGGCAGGGTGAGGGGAGAGATGCCATGGGGCAAGCCTGCCTCACCAATGTGGAGAACTCTGAGTAAATATCTCAGCTCTCTCTGCAGGTTTCATGACCACAGGAAGGATGCCATTCGGAGGCTCTCAGAATGCAATGTGGACAGATGGTCAGAGGTTAGAAGAAACTGTTCTTAGGTCTCCTGTGAGCCTCAAAGCACCACACACAAAAAATACTGTAGGACCATTAAGAGGAGATGCCATCTAGACAGAATGCCTGGTGTTAACTCCATTGTCAAACAAGGATGAAATTTATAAAGTGTGTTGGAGAGAAGGAGCCACCCAAACACACAGACACATTCTCCAGTGCTCAACAAGTAGACACACTGGAGTGTTCTGTGAAAACATACTCACCAGTTAGCCTGTCTCTACTATATATATGGATGGTATTGAATATTTTGGAATAAAGTTCATGTCAGTGGAGTCCCCAGGGCAGAGGTTTCTCAGACCCTAATCACAGCAAACAAAAGATATAGGGTGTGTATGAGTAAGTGCACCCGGGATGTATGTGCCTGTGAGTCTAAGACAGATTGTATAGAATATTAGCTACCACCATGCTCTGCAGGTAATCTGGACCTCCATTGGCTGTCCTAGTCTAGAAAGATGGGTCCAATTTCTTTAGTGATTAAGATGGGTTAGGTTATGATGCTCATGGCTCATCTTCATTGTCAGCCTGACTGGATTTGAAGTTACCTAGGAGGCAAGCTTCTGGGTATGTCTGTGGGGGTGTTTTCAGAGAGGTTTCCTGAGTGGGGCAGCTCATCTTGGAAGTAGGTGGCATCATTCAATGGATGGTGGATCTTGGAAAAAACAAAAACAAAACCCAAGAAAGCCAGTTGAGTACCAGACTTCATTCTCCCCTGTTTCCTGCTCCACCCTGTTTTTGAAAGATAACAAGACCTCCATACTTGCAAGCTTCTCTTGCTGCCACATGTTCCAAGCCATAATGGACTGCAACCTCTGACTGATGAGCCAAAATAAATGTTTTCTTCTCTAACTTGCTTCTTGTTAAGTATTCTGTTACAGGAATGAGAGAAGCAACTCACACTCTTCGAAGGATAGCAATTGTTTAATTTCAAAGGTTTAACCCCAGATTATTGTTTGTGTTAAGTAAGCAGGCATGGAAACTGTTCTGTGGGAATATTTCCAATTTTCTAAAGGTAGTTAACATGCAAAACAAAATTAAACAGGACTGCAAAGTCATGTTTTGTTTTTTTGGCTCCTATTTCAGCAATCTCTGTAGTAGATACAAGAAGTTTGGACTTCCATCTGAAACAGAAGGCTCATTCCTTTGGCAAATTTTCCCACTGTCATGTTTTAGCTGAGTAAGATCAGAAATTAGAAAACTTCATTTATTCCAACTAATGACAAATAATGAGGATCTGCTGCTATGCTAAAGATCAGAAGTAAAGTTGCACGAAGAATACCAAAACTCATACAGAGCACGTGATCATAAGAATTAATGAATTAACCTTGTTACAAACAGTACAAGCTTGGAAACTTCTAAAGATGAATTGTGGATACTTTGATCACTTCATAATCTTCAAAAACTCTGAATATTTTAATTATATTGTTAGTGTGGTGATGACTTTGGTCCAGTGGAATTGACATGAGCCATGCATTTAACTTGATGTGTGTTCATTAAAATGAATGAGACTGTGGTTTTTTTTGTTTTGTTTTTGTTTTTGTCAAGCTGAAGACTTCATTCCCCAACCTCAAATCTCTAGAAAGTCTGTTGCAGTAGGCTAGAGTTACTGTCTTGATCTTTCAGAATCAGCACTGTTGACATTCTGAATGACATAATTCCTTTCAGAGTGACTCTGAGTCTGTTTTATGCATCCTAAGATGGTTAGTATTCTAGACATGTCTTTCTCAGTGGTCCTCTAGATAAGCATCTGCAAAAGTATTTGCAAACTGTGGTGAGCAGTAGAATTATTCCTCCCATGAGGCTGTTTTCCCCAAGAAAGCTTAAGGTAAAAGATATGTTCTGTGGTCTAGATTGGCCTACCTGTGCATTGACCAGATACTTGTGTTGTGCTATGAATCCTGTACCAGAATCTGGTCTTGTAAGGCAAATATTCCAATGTGATCATTCCAAAAAGTACAGTAAACTCATGTAGTTTGGGGGAGAGGATGAACTAATAAGTCCATCAAAAGCTTGGAAACTTTTCAAAATGCTATTCACATTCTGATTTTAGTCCACAAACAAGAATCTTTGGCTCTGAGTTTTCACAGCAATTGTGTTTGACTATCTCTCATAGGTCAGTAGACCCCACTCTGGGATCTTTCATCTAGTAGCTTAAGCATCAACTAGAAATTTATTTGTAACACAGATTACTAGAATCTATCACAGACCCTTGGGGTAGAACCTATCAAGCTATAATTGAACAAACTTTCTGGGTGATTCTAATGATGTTAATATCTAAGCGTCATTGGCAAAGACTTTGAATACGTTTTCCTTTTGGAGACAGAGTCTTGCTGGTAGGTCAAACTAGCTTAAGATCGACTAGTAGCTTCAAACTCACAACATTCCTGTCCTCGACCTCCTAAATGCTGAGATTATAACTATATGTTGAGTATTTCTGAAAACAGAAGTAACTGCTAAGTCATTTGTATTATCTCCTATATGGTACCTTGCTAGTGGCCATGTCAGATGAGCAGCAGATAGCAGTTGATTTCAGGGTGTCAGCCTACCAGGAGATGAATCCTTGATGGGTGAATCTCAGATAGACAAGTCCCCAAGACCACAGACTCCAGAGTGTCTTTTGCTTTTTCTGTGTCTTCACATGTTTGCAGCTGCCATCCTTCTCTGGTATCTGGCGTAGTGTGAATGGGTGTGGAAAGATCCCACTGCCTGTAATGTAGTGTGCTTATCTCATGGAAACATCCCATTCTACTGGGCATTTTTACCTGTGGATTATTATGAAGATAATTTCTTCCTAAGTTGTACAGTCTAACTGATAATAATAATGTTAGTTTAAATCGAGTTTTGATGATTAAAAATAAAACAAGGGAGTGTCACACAGCCAGAACATGAGTTTCTATTGAGGAGCCATATAGACTATAGCTTAGGTTAAGGATTAAGAAAAACAATTGAGTCCCAGTAACTCAGCTATTTTAAATTCTTCTAATCTTAATGTTGGGTGATGTATCCATAGGTTTGGGAGTTAATCATAGCTGAAACAAAGCTTTGAAAATAACATAGTGACTAAAATGTTTTTGTTAAATAGCTTTGAGGTGAAAAACCCAAGAAGACATTCTAAAGTTTTAGAAAGGCTCATAGTTGAGTGAGGACCTCTTTAAGGTCAGGGAACAAGAACAAAGCAGCCCAGTTATCATTAGCTGACATACCTGTCTTGCTAGCATTGGTTGATGACCAAAGGTGATGATTAATTCCTTGTACCCATTTCTGCCCTCAATATGAGTGGGTATGCACCCTAACGATTTAAAGTAGAGCTGACTGATTATTTTTCATCTGTAAAAGATTAGGTCTTTGATTCTTTTAAGATTTCTTATAAGATGACCTTTCAAGATAAGTAGTAAAGAGATTGGTCCTTTCTTTGTAACCACAAAATGCAGCCTTTCAATAAAAGAACACCTTGCTTGCCCATGCTGTCAGTCTATAACAAGTTGCTTGGGTATGAATGTACATGGGTTCTTGGGATAATTTGCTTTTACCTGTAATATGTAAAATGTTTAATTATATAAGGGATATGGAAAACATGCTGTTTTTTTTCTTGTATTCCTTGTAATCATTCACTTAAAAAGTAGAATGTAACCACATTGTAATTTTTATATTGCCTGAAAGATTTTGCTGCGGTATATAAGCTGTAAGGGAAAGAATAAAGATAGAGTTAGAAAGAATTAGAAGGGAAACATCAAGAATGAGAGAATTAGGAGGAAAACATCAAGAGGGAGAAAAGGAAGTCACTAGGAAAATAAAGAATAGAGAATGCAAAATAAGAATAAAGAAGGACATCATAAAGAGAGCGTGTGTCTTTTCCCTTTCCCCCTGAGATAAAAAAGTCTTAGTGTGCTACTCTGTGGATTTCCCTTTGAGCCCTTCACTGCTGACGCACCATCCCCCACCCCCGCTGCTTTCTGGCTGTGATAGTGCCTTGTACATACAAAGTGCTAGATAGACATCCATTGTCAGAGTCCTACAATTGTTTTGCAAGCTATGATTTGGTCCAAATGGGGTATCACTAGACCTCATCTCAAGATTTCTATTTGTTGCTTGGTATTTAACACAAGATTAGATGCTCTTAGGCAGTTGTGGTATTCACAAATCAAGATCAGACTAGTTGGATATCTTCTTCCAGTTAGACATCGTGTTTTGAAAATTCCTGGTTAGTGTTTGAAAAGCCTCTAGCACACTTGAATCTGAAAGTCAGGTCTTTATATTCTCTGTCCTGTTGGTAACAAATGGCCCCATGTCTTCACAACAGCCCTGAGCTATGGCTGCCCTCTTCCTAACAGAATCCTTGCTTCTCCCAAGGCAGCTTCCTGCCTGGCAGCCATCGCTATGGAAGCTGCTGTTCTCCTGACTCGGCAATACCACTCCTCTGTCTTTCTGTACTTAGATTAATATTTAAAATAGCTTTGAAACTCACCCTATGGCTCAGTAGCTGTCCTCTATGTCTACTCAAAATTCTGTACCATAGGCAGTCAGTCCCCTGAAGTCAGTATTGTTCCAGTGTTAGCACACCTCAAAAGATGACGTCCTCCTGTTAGCTTTTGTGTCCTTGTGCTTTGAAAGCTCTGAGCCTCCCCCAGTCTTTGATCAAGGAGCAAATGCCCAGTAATGGCTTGACATCTAATGCTGACAGAAAGCAAATTATACAAGGGGTTTAGAATTGTACTTGAAAGGGATTTAAGTATTCTCAAACCTGTCTGTGGTATTATCTCACTTCTAAGCGACCCAGTTGGGGCTGAGTCTGGCCCATTATTTTGTACTGAACATGTGGCTGAATTACTTTTGGTAGTTGTGGTGAACACATACCTGGCGAGAAGTAACTGAAAAGAGGAAGCATTCATTTTGGCTTGCAGTTTGATGAGACATTGTCAGACATAGTGGGAAAGGCTTAGTGGCAGGAATGTGAGGCGGCTGATCACATTGGTCTAGAGAGTGAACAGGAAGTAGAGCCCACCCTCTATGACCTACTTCTTCTAGCAAGTTTCTACCTCCTAAAGCTTCCAAAACATTTCTAAAGAGTGTCACCAACTGGGAGCCAAGTGTTTAAACACCTGGGCATATGGAGGAAATTCCACATTCAAACCACTCAAAGTCTGTTTTCTCTAACCACTCTTCTACAGGATTTTCTCAGATTTTAAAACATATTTTTCCTATGTAAAATAGGCATAGACATCACGAAAAGTTAAAAATGTAGAATATTTTTAAAAATTGAAATACCTCTATAGTTTCAACTATGATTTTTTTGATGTCTATTCTTTATCCATTGAAAATATTATGTACAAATTTTTCTCCCTAGTGAGTTTTTTCTTGTTTTCCCAAATGCCCTTCAGCATTCAATAAAATAACATAATATTTTTCCTTAGTCTAATGATGTAATGTATTTTGTTAATGTCTTCTCAAACATTAAACCCCTGTCTCATCCACAAGATAAAATCTAACTGACTGTATAACACATCGATTCTGTTTTACTACTGTTTTTTTTGTTTTGTTTTTTGTTGTTTTTTTTCCTCAGGGATTTGTATTCCGATCCTACAGAAATTCTATCCCATCTTAATCTGTTTTCCCTCTCTCTATATATACATACATTACATACATATTATCCATATTCATGATTAAAAATACAAATGGGACAGGATATAAAATTAAAATTAAACCTTCCCCACATAAAATATAATCTAACTGTACTCTCACCACAATGAAAAAAAATGTTTTTAATGAATCTTTCAAAAAATGTGTAGGCATATAAAAGTTTACTGTGATATGTAATCCATTAAATACAACGAGGTCCTTCATTTTATGTGTGTTGGGCCTTTTGAGTGAGTTCATTCGGGAATACCTAAATTACAAAATATTAACTGTTCAGAAATTCCTCTGGAAGAATAAAAAAGGTAAATGGATGAATTTGAGGAGAAGGCTGTTGTTACTTGGAAGGAAGTATTCCCCATAACCTCGTGTGTTTGAACTGAAGGATGCACACATAGTGTTGCCTTGCGTAATGTAGCATCCTTATTTCACTCTCTCACTGATAACCATTAATTACCCATATTTCTTTTTAAATAACAATTTTATTCTTTGAAAGTTCTGTATATTTATATAATGTATATTGATCAAATCCATCCACTCCTGCCTCCCTCCAACTCCCCCTAATGCCCCCAACTCCATATCCCTCCCAGATTCATGACCTCTCTCTATTTAAATATTGTCATTAATAACTCTAGTTAGTGTTAACCAGATGCACAGGTGTGTGTGGCCATCTTCTGGGACCCCAGCAGCCTACCAGTGGCAGCAACATCTCTAAGGAAGAGTGACTCTTCCTCCGTCAGCATCAATTGAGTACCAATAATCTTGCAAATTCTTGTTAGAATTTTGGCTGGCTTGTGGAGTACAGGTCTTGTCCAGACAACCACAGCTTCTGTGGATTTATATATGCAAAAAAACCATGCCGAATCCAGATTTCACAGCCCTCCTCTGCCTTTGCTGGCTCTTACATTCTGGCTGATACCTCTTCCCTGAAGTTTCCTGAGCCTTGAATGATGGGTCATTTATGTCGATGACCTGTCTACAGCTGATCCCTCATGATTATTTGCACTCTGTACTCTGATGGGTTATTAAGATAATTTGCATCGTATCTTCTTGTACGCATCTCTATGCATCTGTATATCTCAGAAAGAAAATTACTTCTGTGCTAAGTGCCAACTCCCAGTGCTGTGATGGGTATCCCACATTGCTCTTTAGAGAATTTACACAAGTTTTCACAAAGCAGCGATTTGTCCTTGGTATGCAAAGCAAGCCCGCGCTTTGCAATTCTGAGCAATAGTCTCATTTAAGGTGGAGCCCCCATGTGCAGCCTCCATTCAGTTCCTTGGCTGACCCGGAGAGTCTGCTGTTAAAATCCTCTTGGCTCCTTTCCCTGCGAGCTCTCTATTTCTTTTCTCCGGGATGATAACGAAAAAGCTAGAGAGCCTTTATTTCTACTCCTCTTATGAAAGAACTCTGCCTCCGAGAGCTTTTAATTCCCCAAATTTTCCTCCATAGCCTCAAACAAATTTCAACCTCTTTTGCTTTCAGGGGGAAAGGTATTTCCAGAAAACATTAAGTTAGCAAAAAATTCACATTTATTCTCCCTTGTAGTGGCGCATTTAATAAAATCCAAGGGAGAGCCACAAATGGCACTGGGTTGGAGCTTCCCTTCCTGTCCCCAGGGGGACACTGAGACCTGCTCACTCTGTCTGTTTTCCTGCCTGTTAACAACTAGGATATTTCTGCTCTCTCTCCCTTCGCCCCACTGTGTCCTCTCTGCTCTGTTGACATGGTTTTCATCTCCTTTATCCCAGTCTTCCCCTGCAGCTCTCTTTTATGAGTGAGGTACACCAGCCTCTTCTCTCCCTGCTGGATTTTTTACCCAGGTCATGCGTCCAGCCATTCTATCATGGACAGGAGAGGTATAGCCAGGGCTTTGCCCAGCAAGGGCAGTTTCTATCTGATTTCACCTTACACTTCTGACGCTCCTCTCCCCATTTCTGTCCTGTGGTGCTGCATTTTAGCTGTTCTGTTTTATGTGTCTGTGTCAGCTTGGCCAGGCTTCTGAGGCTCCCTAAGTAGCACAGTTATGTCAGCCCCAGTCGGCGCCTTCAAGGCGACTGTATGGAGAGGGGCTGTGTCAGGCTTTGAGTGAGGCAGCCCTGCTTTGAATCACATCCCTTTGGCTAGTTTCTCATAGGACTGACACAAACTGAACCTCAGTTTCCTCATGATCACAACAGAAATAATTACAGCATTTGATGGAAATGACTGTAGCCTGCTGGGGAGTGTCTCCCGAACACAATGTGTGTAAAGTACTGAATGGTACCCAAAGCCCAGACAGATTTCAGGAAGCTCCCAGAATGGCTGATGCTGTTACTGATGATGCTGTTGATGACTGACTGTGTTTGCATCCCATTCCTCTTGCTTCCCTTCCAGGTCTGTGTGATGAAGTGTTTAGGGGCTGGGTCTCACTCCCCTAGGGACCCAGGCAAGAAGCATGTCCCTGACGCCTAGTAGGATAGTATCTTTTGTCTGTTTTTCTCTTGCTATGATGACATACCCTCACAATAGCAATTTAAAGTAGAAAGGGTTTGTCCCATCTCACAGTTCAAGAGCATAGTCTGTCATGACAGGGAAGCCAAGCCTGAAGTCACTGGCTCTTCACGTCACACCCATGATCAGGAAGCAGGGTGTGAACAGGAAGTGGGGCCTGTCTATGAAATCCTCCAAGTCCTACCCAGGGTGAGTCACTTCTTTCAACAAGGCTCCACATCTAAACACTTCCACAACCTTCAAACCGGGCTACTAGCTGGGGTCAAGTGTTCAAACATGTGAGCCGGTGGGGGACATTGCACATTCAAGCAAAGCATGGTATCTTCCAGAGACACAGAAGAGGGGACCAAAACAATGACCCCAGGCAGGAACATGGCCCTTACTTAAGGATTTCTGGGTTTCCTGGCTTGTTCCAAATGAGTTCCTTATTAGAGATGACAAAATGGAATAAGGATAATTCAGAGTTCATCTGCCTCTTGGATCATGCTTCCAAGTTCTCACATTTTAAGTTCTCTTCTTAGGGCCCCACCCACATGAATGTGAAATGCCCAATGCTGAGAAGATACTAATGGGAGTGAAAATCATCCCCAACATGTTATTGTTACTAATGTCCCTTCTTTCCCATGTGACCATTGGCCTCTTAATTCGCTCATCCATCAGGCATCAGCTGGGCAAGTCCTAGGAGTCATGCTGTGCACTGCTTGTCTTAACTCAGCTAATCCTAGCACTTACCTTCCCAGACATGCAAATGGTGTTTTGGTCCAATCTGGCAATTGCTGTAAGGGAGAATTACTGGATACTTTAGAAAGACATAAAAAGGACACAGATTTGAAGGAAGTACCCATGGGAAGAGGAACCAAATTTATAAAGTAGAAATTTCTCATATTTACTGATTAACAAATATTTGTTAGCTAGAACTTTCCAATTAAAGGTTTGTTTTTTTTGTGACTCATGTAGGTAAGTTTAAATTACAACATTTTATTTGCTTTAATAAATATATGAAAATATTATTTCAAAATTTAATAAATATAAAAATAGAGAGATATTTCATATTTTGCTAACATTCCATATTCTATGTCAAGAGTGTATTTTGTATTTTCTACATTTCCTGGTCTACAGGTTGCACATTCTTAGTGTTCAGTAACCACTTGTGGGTAGTGCCTTCCACATGGGGAGGTTCCAGGCACAGTGCTAGGCCCTAAGGATACATCAGTGTGTGCAATACGCAGGTTCCCTGTTCTTCAGAGCAATGGTATCTACTTGTGAGTAATGATAAGCTAAGTACGAAGGGATCAGTAGGATAAGGTAGAATGTTCTGATCAAAGGATCAACATGTGTTGAATACAGAGGTGAAAAATCATGATGAATGGAATAAAGTATCAGCTATTTGAAAAAGAAAAGAGGATAAAACAGACTGTGAAAGAAGCTGACGTAGAAGCTAGTAGAAGACAGACAACAGTGGCCCCGTTTGGCTGTAGGCATGACCTTGAAACAATGGTAAGTACCAGAGGGCTTAACGAGAGGAAAATAGAATTATATCTGAGTTTATTAAAGATTATGTTTCCCTGTCTTAGAGGGTCAGTGAGAGGTGACACTCTA
Organism: Cricetulus griseus; assembly: GCF_003668045.3. Taxonomy (NCBI): domain Eukaryota; kingdom Metazoa; phylum Chordata; class Mammalia; order Rodentia; family Cricetidae; genus Cricetulus; species Cricetulus griseus. The sequence continues at coordinate 224,769,380 of NC_048597.1, read as the reverse complement.
TCAGAGTTGTCTATATCTATACTCTAGGGCACTGGTTTTCAACACGTGGGTCTTGAGCCACCCACTTGGAGTCACATATCAGATATCCTGCATGTCAGATATTTACATTATGATTCATACCAGTTGTAAAATTGCAGTTATGAAGTAGCAATGAAATAATTTTATGTTTGCGGGTCAGCACAGCATGAGGAACATTAGGTCGCAGCATTAGGAGAGTTGAGAAGCATTGCTCTAGGGTGTGTCTTTCTTCTGGGACACCTCTCTGTCTTTTAACTTCCTACTTTTAAAATTCTAAATTATATTGAATAAACCCCACCACTGCTTCCTTACAAAAAGGTTTAAAGCTGGAGAGATGGCTCAGTGGTGAAGAGCACCTCTTGCTCTTGCAGAAGACCCAAGTTTGGTTCCTAGCACCTACTTTGGGTGGCTCACAACCTCTTGCAACTCCAGCTCCAGGGGTTCTGACCCTTCTCTGGCCTCCACAAGCACCTGGGCTTCCGTGAACATAACACACACACACACACACACACACACACACACACACACACACACACATATATATATATATATAAACTGGATCAAAAAATTATTTGAAGTGGATCAAGTTCAAAGGCACAGAGCATTTAGGAGGCCATCATTGGACACTTGCATGAAATTATATCCAGTCTTGGACTGGAGTTCAAGAGAAATGAGGCATGTAAGGGTCTTGGAGTGTGTGGAGTAGCAAAACTCCTGCAATACTCTGGAAGAGAGTGGTGGACCAGTCACTGAGGCAGGAAATACAGGAAGGGCTTAGAAAGAGGATGCTGGGGAAGAAACAACAGGACAATGAGGGACAGTGAGCCCAGTAGGGGAGATCCTGACTGTGAAGACTTGATGGTGATGAAGGGGAGTGAACCCAGTTGGAGAGAAAATGACTTTGAAGAGAAGACAGGGCAACGAGGGACCATGAACTCAGCTGGTGACATCATGACTGTGAAGACTTGATGGTGATGGGGGACAATGAACCCAGTTGGGGAGATCGTGACAGTGAACCCTGATGCCCAACAGGATGCATGTTTAGGTGAATCAAATAAAGAGCCCCTGAACAAAGATGTAGACAGGGCAAAAGGAATTCAACAGTCGACAGTGACCACTACCCATAGGTCTCATGTCAAAGAGTGGTGACTGTTTCCATAACTCTAATAACACCAGGAGCCATCACTCTATATAAAACATAACCTCCATGGGGTGCAGTGGGCCTGTTTCTACACAGCCTGGCTGCGAGGAGGGTGAGGAACAGCGGCCTTGGCTTCTCAGCTCCTCTGAACTCCTGCCAGTGGTGGTAAATAAGCTCTCCTGGAACTCTGGAGGCCAGGCTGTTTAACTTGTCAGTCTCCTGGGGCCAAGGGTGGAGTGAAAGGATTGGAAATGTAGTTCAGTTGGTAGAGTCCCTGTCCCGGTTTCCATCCCAGCATCACATAAACTGGGTGGACTGACTATGCCTGTCATTCTAGCACTTGGAGGAGGAGGCAGGAGGACCAAGAGGTGAAGGTTACCCTTGACTTCATAGTGAATTTGAAACCAGTCAAAAGTCAGAAACAAAAACCAAGGCACCTATCTAGAGGGCCACATGAAAACTGAATGGAATTCTCCAAGCTTGAGATTCTTGTGGGTTTAGAATCCAAAGGGAACATTGACTACAAGAGTCGGTAAGTGTCTGAAAGTGGAAGCCCAGGCTGGGGGAAGGACAGACACATCCCAGAGGAGGATATAAAATCAGAAGAGAGCCCTGAGGCCCACCGCATCTGCAGTAGAATCCTGAATGAGAAAAAGCCCTCCTCCTTTGCCCCTAGGAGGGCTGACTGAGGAGTCACAGCATACTTCGGTCTGCTAATTTTCTAAAAGATTCTTTTATGTTATGAATCAAAGTGCTTGCATGTCATTGACTTTGCAAAATTGGCAAGTTGGTGTTTTCTTTTTGCTGTGTCTTTCAGGCTTCCCATCCTTATTACATTCTTAGGTGCCTAATCGCTGCCCCTGGGACCAAGGTGCTTTCCAATAATTATGCGCACTTGCTGAATCTGCCGTTCTTATTTCTCTCTCTTTCCCTTTTCTTGTTTTTAATATTCCATAGTCCCATTTCCCACTTCCCACTGGGAGATTAGCCAGGAGGTTAGACATGCGTTTTCAGCTGCCAGAACTCCTCAAGGAGGTGGAGATGGAAGGAAGGCACAGGCTTTGAGAGCATTAAACATGATAGAAAGTCTCTCTCTCTCTCTCTCTGTGTGTGTGTGTGTGTGTAGTATATGTGCATACACATACATATGGCAAGCAAGCAGAGGTCGTTGTTGGGTATCTTCTGCAGGCACTCTCCACATTCTCTTTGAGACAGGCTCTTAGTTGAGCCTGGAGCCCACTCCCTCAGCTTCACTGGCTGGGCAATGAGCTTTCAGAGATCCATGTGTCTCGCCCCTAGCCCTGGTGCTGGGTGTGCAGATTCCCACCATAACATCTGGCTTTCACCTGGGTCTTCGGGGAGCTACACTGAGTTTCTTATGGGAAGAGAGGGCTTAAGCCCAATGAGAGCTCGAACAGTAACTGTCCCACCCTCTACTTTTATATGCTGTCTCTAGACTGTTACGCAACCATTTAGAAACTGCCCCACAGTGAGATCGATACCATCCGAAGGACTACTGAAGAGTCTTGAGGTAAATTCTGATGTGGGTGCTCTTGACCTTGGTTGGGGAAATTGAAGCTGGCTTAGCTGAGTCCCCACTAAAGTGCTGGAGGTAGTGATGAGGAGTTCAATGCAGCAGTCATCTAGGTAACGATTTATAAACAATCAATAGTCCTCTCATTTGTTGTTTCTCCAAAATTAGAGCACCCTGCGACGTTGCTGGGACTATCCAATATGCCATTTAAGCATGAGAATCTATCAAGTGACTGAAGACCATGACAGAGCAGCCAATTAATGACCAGCTTCTGTTAAGACTCGTTCTTCACAACCTCGGAAGTGCACACCCTAATCCTCACACTCTGTAAGCTATGCCCCAGAAACACCTCAAGGGGCTGCGCATCGTGGTTTAGGCTTTTATCCCAGCACTCTTGAGGATGAGAAAGGAGGAATGCTATAAAGTCAAGGGCAGCCTGGGCCACAGAGTGAAACCCTGTCTCAGCAACAACAAACAAGAAAGAAAGAAACTGAAGAGGTGAAGAGAAAGCTAAAGAGTGAGAGGAAAGAACACTGGAAAAAACTGCTCACAGAAAGTCTGACTATGGTCAAGGTGGTTTTCCCGGAGTTGCATTTCTGAGCCTGGCAGTGTGGAGCATGCCTGTAATTCCAGAATGTTCTAAAGGCTGAGGAAGGAGAATTGTGAGTCCACAGACAGCCTGAACTATACAGTGAGACTGTGTATCGAAAGGAAAACAAACAAACAAACAAAACATGGAAGCTGGAGAGATGGCTCAGTCAAGTGCCTCCCACCCAGCATGTGTAGTACCTGAGTTCTTAGCCCCAGAACCCACATAAGAAACTAGGCACAGTGAAGACAGGAGAGTCCTCAAGCTTGTTGTTCAGCCAATCTAGCCAAAGGTGAATTACAGGGCCAATGAGACATGCTCTCTCAAAAATAAGATGTTCAGCAGCTAAGAAAAACACCTGATGTCAACCTTGAGCCTCTAGCTTGTGAACACACACACACACACACACACACACACACACAGAGAGAGAGAGAGAGAGAGAGAGAGAGAGAGAGAGAGAGACATACACACAGTCAGACATGGAGATAAATGACAGTAGTCTCCACTTGGGAGGCAGAGACTGAAGGATCAGCAATTGGGAGTTATCCTTGGCTACACAGGAATCGAGAATCAGGCCATCCTGGATCAAGAGACTGTATTTGAAAAACAAACAAAATTACAATAAAACCAACCAACTAACCATCCAACCAACCAAATAAACAAACAAGAGAATTTGCATTTATAAAAAGGTTCCAGGCCTGTGATGATGTTCAGTAACCCATATGTTTGTGACACTTTGGGAGTCTCTTCCTCCGAGATAAGGTGACTCTGGTGGCCAGTTCTGTGTGACAACCTGGCCAGGCTAAGATGCCCAGTCAATTAGTCAGATATCTCTGCCCCTGTGAAAACACTCTTTAGGTATACTTGACATTTAAGTCAATAGAAGTTAAGTAAAGTCCATTACTTATATCCTGAGTCTGGACCTCATCCAACTAGGTAGAGGCTGCTAGAGGAAAGAGAGATGATGCCAGGATTTCTGCCTCCAGGCTGTTCCTTTGAAACCCTGCCCATGTTTCTTAACTTTGGGTTGTAGTTGAGATTTAGGGATGCAGCACAAACTTGCAACTGGATGTCTAGGTGGCCAGCCTCCCAGATAAATTCTGGATCTGTCAGCCCCATCATCCTTTAAGATCATTGCATACAATCTTCAGTGTCCTTCCTCCCCTTTCTCTAGCTCTACCAGCAACCAATAGGGTTCTCTTTTTTTTTTTAAATAAAAGTTGAGTGTGCTTTGATATTGCTAGACTATTAGATATGCTAACTAAATAAGAAAATTTATCATAGCATGTGTATGTGTGTGTATGTGTGTATGTGTGTGTGCGTGCGTGCGTGCATGCGTGCATGCGTGTGTGTGTGTGTGTGTGTGTGTGTGTGTGTGTGTGTGTGTAGAGAGAGAGAGAGAGAGAGAGAGAGAGAGAGAGAGAGAGAAGTAAAAAAGGGAGAGAGAACTCTGATGATTCTACTACTAAAAACCCTCACACATGGACTCTGTAATACACTTTTTAAAAATAGGTAACAAAAATTTGTGCTTCCCCCCAACTTGCGAGTGATGCTGTTTTATCCAGAATCTCCCCCTGCTTCTCATCATTCAGGAGTTACTTTAGTCGGAAGACCCTCCTCAAATATCTCATGGGAGATGAAATTTGCCCAGTTCCCTTAGGAGACAGCTTCCTGTTCTGTTGGCTGCTTTAAGGTGGAGTTAGAAGCTTGGTGTTGGTGGCTGGGGAGATAGGTCGGTTATTAAAATGTTTGCCTTGCAAGCGTGAAGATGTAAGTTCAATCTTCAGAACTCATGTTTGTGAAATAAAAAAGCAGGGCATGGTAATCAGTGCTGCTATTCTCATTACCATGGAGAATGAAGATAGAGGCAGGTAGATCCTTGGGGTTCACTGATCAGGCAGTTCTAACTTCTTGGTGAGTTCTAACCTAGTGAGAGACCTCTCCTCAAAAGTCAAGTTAGATAGCGTTTGAAGAATGACACCAAGGGTTGTCTTCCAATCTTCTCATGTTTGTGTGTGTACATGTGGACAAACACACACACAAGTACACACACACAAACACTTCTACACACACACACTGAGTTCCCTGTAGTATATGAGGATATTGCAGAGGGCTGAGATGATTTTAATCTTTTATAAACTCCATAAAATTGTTCATGTGTCCTAGCCCACAGTTAGAAAATTTAATAAATATTTTGAATGGATAAAAGCAAGAATTAAAAGCCTCTATGCTTATTGAAATTTATTAATGCATCAAATGGCTATAAAAATAAAGAACTACCAATTAGCCCCAAGAAATAGTACAAATTCAAGACTGTAATTTTAATTTTAGCAGGCTCACAAAAAGCATATGAGGATAATAGCAACCAGATAAATAAACCAGGTGATACTGTATGAGTAGAGCCATCGTCTCTCTGATCACTGGAGACAGTCATGCCAATGTTGGCTAAGTCACTCAGGAAGCATTTGCTGAGTCCCTACTATGTGACTGGCATGGTATCAGGTGAGACATATATGACTTGCAGAGATAGCTGAGTCATTAAGAATGCTTGCTGCTTTCAAAAGATTGGACTTCAGTTCCCAGCACCCGTGCCAAGTGGCTCGCAATCACCTGTAAGTCCAACTCCAGGGTTTCGGTGCCATCTTCTGGATGCCATGGGCTCCTGAGCACATACAGCATACACCCAAACACTAAAATAAAAATAAAATATGTATTTTTAATTAAAATATGTATTAATAATGAGGAATAGTATGATAACATATTTCCACATATCTGGAAAATTAGACATGTTTTTATACATTTTCAGAAATTAAGGGAAATTAGGTAAGTGACACTGGAACTGTAGAGAGTGAGCCACTCATCAGGCAATGAGAATATTAACTAGAAATCGGGAATGTCTTTCCTATTTGAATCTGCACTTGAACCTTAATTGGTGGGGGTTTGAATATGGCATTGTTGAGACAAATCACGCACCTTTTACATACTTAATACGCATGCTAGATCATGGCTCATGTTTGTATTGCAGCCCATTTGTCTGGAGGACTCAGCAAGTTGAGTAGCAGGAAGGATAACAGGAAATCAGTGGTTGAGAAACCTTTAAAGTCAGGGGACGTGGACCTTGCTTTATTAATTCATAACAACAGTGTAATGGGCAAATCAATGAGGAGTGCTTGAGAGAAATGGATGGAGGCAGGAGGACCTCCTTCCCACAGCTGGCTGTGATCATTCTGTCTGTGGAGGAAATGCCGGTGGGAGGGAGAGGGATGCCTTGGTCCAGATCCGGGAGGAGGATGTGCAGCAGCCATAGACTGGCTAGATGAGAGCTCCCACCGACCTCCACATACTGCCCCAGGACTTTCCCCAAAGCCTTCCCTCTGGGAGACTGTCAGTGCTCTCAGAATAGCTCATTTGCTGGTCCTCAGCGACCCTCAGGGACACACACTTGAGATAAGCACCCCGGAACTTGAGGTTTGGGGAGGCAGCATAACTCCTAGTTTACCCACTTTCCCAGTGTCTTCACTCAGGATTAAACTGCAATCCTGTGCAAGGGATTGATAGACATGTCCACTGTCTTGGTGATGTATCCTGCATCTCCCACATTAATTCTGTCATTGAAATTCTTGCTGAAGGCTGGGGAGGGGATTCAGTTGGCCAAGTGCTTCCTGTGAAAATGTGAGGACCAAAGTTCGATCCCCGGAGCCCACATTAAAAGAAAAGAAGGGGGAAAAGGTTGGATTGTGTATGCCTATAATCCCAGGGCCATGCTGACTAGACAGCCTAGCCCAATTGGAGAGTCCAGGTAAAAATGAGAGTCTGTCTCAAAGACTGGAAAGGTGGGTGGCTCCCAGCCCATGGGGTTGACTTCTGACCTCTACAAGCGTGAACCCATGGGGACACGCACACGTGCAGGCCCGCTCCTTTCTCGGGTTTGGCTTTCTGGAAGGATGTTTTTAGCTGCCCTGGGGAGAACCCGGCTTCTGCAGGCCTTCCTCTTCAGTGCTGGTTGCAGAGGCTCTTGTCTCAATCCAACCTTGAGAGGCTTGAGCAGCTGGTATTAGAGGAACTCCATTTACTGGGAGTGGAGCAGCATAGGAAGCTGTTTGGCTGAATACTTTCTTCACTGCTGTCTGCTCTCACCGTCACTAGTGTCCTGGGGCCTTGTCACTGACACTCATGTGTGAAAGACAGAACAGGGCTTCTGAGACTGAACTGTGTTCATTCTCTGTCGCCCATCTTCGTTTGAGTGGAGAAATGCTTGGCTTCCTGTAGCACCCAAAGGTAGCCTATTTCCCCGCCTCTTCCTTCCATTGCCAGCAAAACAAGATGTCTGCACAGGCATCAACCCACAGTACTCCCTCCGTAGGGAGAGGATGCTGCCTTTGAAAACCCTGCTTCTCCTTGAACAGAGGTGGTGAGATACGAGCTTGTGCCTCAACCCTCTTCTCCCACCTTCATGGAATAATCTCGGTCATCCTGTTTCTTCCGTTCACCTCCCATCCTGACCATAGTGTATATATTCACTCAGATCTTCCACTGAAACCCTCCAGGGGACTTTTATGAACCAGGTTAAAGAGACTCTGCCACCACCTCATGAGGCCTTGCTCACCTCCAACCTTCTTCCAATCTTTGCTTCAGGGCTGCCCATCTGGACCATGCTGTTTGAACTTGTGGGTCATAATTAATTCTCCCCAGATTCTTGTCCAGATGTGTTATCACCCTTATCACCCTGTGATTCACCTCAGAATGGAGACAAAGACAGGAAAGACTTACAAAATCACATACACACCTCACATTTATTGCCCACACACTGTCCATTACTCCTAAGTAGGATTTGTTCTTGGATTTTAAGTTCACATGCAAAAACGTTTGTTGAATTCACTTATCAATTCCTGTAGTTGATCTGTAATTAGAAATAATATTTATTTGTGAGAAGGAAGGATGGCACACGCATGCCATAGTGCACACGTGGAGGCCAGAGGTCAACTTGCAGGAGTTTGTTCTCCACTTCCATCACGTGTGTCCTGGAATAGCAAACTCATACCATCAAGGCTGGCAACGAACAGCTGAGCCATCTCTCTGGCCTTTATCTGTAGAATGTAATTGGATATAATTTTGTTGTTTGATTTTAATTCTTTTTTCAATCTCTACCACCTTTCTCTCTCTGTTTTTGTTCTATCAGTGAGTGGCTTCAATATGCTGTTGGGTGAAGACATTCTTGTTTTACCCCTAAATTCAGGGATTCGGGCTTTAATTGATTAACTTTAGTCATGATATTTGTTGTATAATAACAATTTTCATAATTAGCCTGAAATTACTAATAAGAAGGTTTCTGCTCCTATTTGCCTTTTTGTTACAAAGTTAAATCAAGGGGCTAGGGAGCCGGCTCAGTGGCTACTCCTGCACGTGCTTTATTTCCCAAAACCCATTCCTGTCAGGGCAAGCCCCTGTAATTCCAGCTCCAGGGGATCCCACACCCTCCTCTGGCCTTCTTGGGGACTGTATTCACATGCATATGAACACACCCACACATTAAAAAATCATTAATTCTTTAAAAAATGTAAATCAGTATGGAAAGGAACCAGGAACTTCTTCCATGGCTATTGAAAGACTCAAAGCTGGGCGTTGGTGGCACACACCTTTAATCCCAGCACTCAGGAGGCAGAGGCAGGCAGATCTCTGTGAGTTTGAGGCCATTGTGGTCTCCAAAGCAAGTGTCAGCATAGGCTCCGAAGCTACACAGAGAAACCCTGTCTCAAAAAACCAAAAAAAAAAAAAAAAAAAAAAAAAAAGACTCGTGTAACTTTTTTCATTTTTATCTACTGTTAATGGACTGAATTTTATAAAATATTAATAGTCATCAAATGAGGCAACTCTCATTCCTAGGGTCATGCCAGTGTGACCAGATATGCTGTCATTTTGGCGCTGCTGGGTTGGATAGTGAATTTTTAAATTTTTTTTGAGATTTTAGTAGAATTACATCATCTCTCAGTTATTTCCTCCCTTCAGAGCCTCTGCATTTACTCTTCTCCTTGCTCTGCCTCAAATTCACAGACTCGTTTTCTTTCATCATCGTTATGTCTAAACACATAAGTACAACCTGCTCGGTCTGCATAATGTTCTTTGTGTGTATGTTTTTTGGGATAACCAATCAGCGGGCTCCTTCCCGGGGAAGCCGGTTTCTTCTGCTCTCAGCATTCCTTAATTGCCTGGAGTTTGTGTGGGATTGAGGTCTCGTGAGCTTCCCTCACACGTTAGTGTGTCTATTGGTGTCATCCTTCTTCAGGTCAGGTTGGTGAGACTTCATGGCTGTAGTTTGTGACATTCCATGGAGACTCAGCCTTCAAAAGAGAGACTGGTAGCTCCCTCTTGTTACCTGTTAGATACGATTTTTAAATTCACGTTGGTGTGATCTTTATTCCAATATTTTGAAGAATTTATTGGGCCTAGTACTACAGTTTGTCAAATATTTTCAGCTATTGGTTGAGTGACTTCAACAGACACAAGTCTGTTTAGATATTTCATTTCTTCTAAAGTTGAAACAAGTCTCTCCTTTGGGGAAGCTGTATTTTTCACAAAATGTAATTTTGAGCTCTATTTTCTGGTACAAATTTGATCATAGTTTCATTTTATTTCTTTAAATTGCTTTAAGAACTTACATATGTATTTATGCTGCCTTTGCTCTTCTTCTTATACTCAAATAATCCACTTTGAATAGATGCTATTTTGACTCCGTTAGTGGGTTTTATTGCTTTGTTATTATCAGAGATTTTATTAACTTATGCCTTCTAATACATTTTATTTTGCTTTCTTCTCTTTCTTTTTGTTGTTCTAATATGCATATACATAAATATGTATGTGTGTTACATATACACGTACATGGGTGTCATTCATACACATCCATTTATGTATATATTACACATGTGAATAAGCATATACACATATGTGAATATTAAGTACATTGTTTGATATATATGCATGTATATGTTATATATACACATATTTATTTATGTATATAATATACATGGATCATATGCATACATGTGTGAATTATACACATGCATGCAATGTGCATTATACACATACATGTATAGAAATACATATGTATAGTGTACACAAATATGTTGTGTGCACACATGCATTTGTACATTTTACATATACATACATATGTATATTTCATATACACACATGTATATTGAATGAGTGTTTGCATACATGCATGTATGTTTATTATACATATTTGTATTATGTGTCTCTATTTATATACAATGTGTTTATATGTGTATATATAGGTACTTGCCTCTGATCTCACTCCTGTTTTCCCAATAACTGGTTATCACAGACAGATGTCTTTTCTAGAATTGTGTATAATTGGAGTCACAGGGTCTTTCATGTCTAACTTCTTTGCTTCAACACCGTGCGTATGATATTTGTTTATTTTACACTTGCCTTCTAATTTCTTTATAGCACTCCACTAGGCAGCTGTATTATAATTCAGTTTTATATTACTTTATTGGACATTTTTCCACCCTGGGACTGAAACAGCTGTGGACTTTCTTGTACATGTTTTGCATGAGTGATATGAGCTTCCTCCGGATTCCTGTGAGAACTTGGTTGACAATCGAATCAGCGTAACCAGTGTCCTCACTTGTTAGGCTGTGATTGATGTCATGTGACCATCTAGTACTCAGGCCGCATCATCTCACCAAATGAGGCATCGTGGCCCTGATATCAGGTCAGTCTGGCAACTGGAAGTAGAAGAGACCTTTCTGTTTGCTTCAATCTTCATGTTATTTGACTGTTTCTGACCTTCTGCCTTTTGATTCCTATTTTATTCAGAGTTTAACGGGGAATTCGTCAGTTGTGTAGTATATTTCACTTCAGGATATTCTCTTTGGTAGAATTTCTCGTCCAGGTTTCTTCATCACACTGAAGCTGTGGCATCATCATTTTTGCTCTGGTTGCTTCGGTTGAGTTTGGCTTCCATTGTGTTCATTCATGTTGAGCTCATATGGTGCCTCTTTCTGTGGCTAGTGTCTTTCATTGGTCTCAAAGAATTAATTACTTCTTCTGAAGTAGTGGCCGCATGTTTTGAGATTCAATGCTAGGAGTCCAGTTACACATGTGTTTCATGTTTATATTTATTCACCTCCAATCCTTTACATGTCTTTCTGTATCTCCTCTCTATCTTCTACATATTCCAGTCTGGATATTTTTTTTTCTGACTGGATTTCATGACAATAGTCCTTTCTTCAACTGTGCCTAATCCACATAATATTAGCTTTCATAGTTTCAGAAGTTACTTTCAATTCTAAACTTCTTCCTTACATTTTCAGAGACTCCAGTTTCCTGGTGAGATTCCCTCGACTCTATTTTCTTGAGCTTATTAGCAGGGTTATTTTAGGCCTCCACCTCATTGCTCTGGATCACTTCAGGTCTGTTTCTCTTAATTGCCCTTTTTATTCTTTCTCTTGGGATGGCCGATAGGTCTGAACTGAATGCCAGACATTGTGTTTAATAAATGTTAGATACAGGGAGTGGCGCTCTGTTTCTCTAGAGAAGGGCATGCAGCTTCTGGCTAAAGAATTAGAGTTGACTTGAGGCTTTGTTTCACTTTTTGATGAGATCTGGCCCTTTTCTATAGCTTCCTACATTCTGTGTAACGGGCTGACGGAGATTCTGCATCTCCTTACACCCTAAACTTCTGACCATACCCATGCCAGGCTAATAGGTCAGATTCACATTTCAGGTTCTTAGCATCTACTTTCTTCTCTATGTCTCCAAATTTGGTGTTGGCACACATCAGTAGAACTAGGCTGCATGTTCACCCAGTGATGCTTTTCCCATCCGCAGGTCTATGGCCATTGAGCTCCATCTGCCTTACTCACTGTTCAGGAGCTTCACACGTCTCTGCTGTCTTTGAACAGTTAGAATTTTGTTGACGGAGATTTCTGTTCTGGCTGGTCCCGCCGCCGCTGTCATTCAGTCCCAAATAAACATACAAAGGCTTATATCAATTATAAACTGTGTGGCAGGTGGCTCAGGCTTTTATTTGGCTAGCTCTTTCTTAATTATTCACCCACTTCTATTAAACTATGTATTGCCATGAGGCTGTGGCTTACGGTCAATGCTCTGGCATGTTACTCCTTCAGCGGCTACGTGGCATCTTTCCTAGACTCTCTTCGTTTCGCCTCACAGAATTTTCTTAGTCTGGTAGCCCTGCCTATACTTCCTACCTGGCTACATCCTGCCTGCCCATTGGCCAAAACAGCTTTATCTATCATCCAATAAGAGAAAAATATATTCACAGCATACAGAAGGACATCTACCATCAGAATTTCTGTATATTTTGTCTTAATATTTCAACTGATTTTCTAGTTGTTCCATTAGAGATTTAGTCTGATAGAAACTCATTATCCTACTTTGCATCCCATTGCTGTGATAAAACACTCCGACCACAAGAAACTCAGGGCAAGAAAGGCTTTATCTGGCTTATACTGCTGGGCTACAGTCCATCATAGAGGAAAATCAGGGCTGGAATTCAAGGCAGGAACACAAACCGTGGAGGAACGCTCCTTTCTGGATCCCAGGTTCATCATGCTCAGCTAGCTTTCTTATACAGCCCAGGTCCCCATATCAAGGGAATGATGCTGTCCACATTATAATGGTTCCTCCTACCTAACTGAACAATTATGACAATTCCCCATAAAATTGTCCATAGGCCAATTTGGTCTGGGCAGTACCTCACTTGAGACTCTCCTTTATAGGTAACTCTATGCTGTGTCCAGTTGACAGTTAATCCTAACAGGACGTTGGTATGGCAATATATTGTTTATGATTTAATAAAGATTGACCGAAGTATCAGGAGGCAAAGCCAGCCACACTAGTCAGCTATAGAAGCTAGACAGTGGTGGTGCACACCTTTAATCCCAGGACTTAGGATGGATCTCTGTGAGTTCAAGACCACCCAGGGCTACATGAGAGTAAGTCAGTCTAAAAGAATAATAGAGCCCACACCTGTAATTCCAGACCTAGGGAAGTACATAAAAGACAGGAGCTCAGTGTCTCAGGCTGCATTCTGAGATTCATTCTCCAGCCAAGCTGAGGAGAGGCAGCAATCTAAGGCTTGGGGAGAGCTGATGGAGACAGGATCAGCCCTTTCAACCTGAGGTAGAGGTATGAGCTAGTGGCGTGGCTGCTTTGCTTTTCTGATCTTCAGCTTGAAGTTTGAATCCAAATATCTGTCTCTGGGTTTTTATTGGTTTGTATTACACATTAGTGCATTAGAGCCAAAGTGGAAGAATCAGAGAACTGAGAAAGAAATGAAATTTTCCACATTGCCCTAGATTCCGTTGGTCAGAGACACCTTGCCTCTTTCTAGATAATAGTTGGGTGCTGAAATATATCTTTGTATGTGTCCTGGAAGAAAAGGGAGCAATTTCATTTAGTGGTAGAATTGTGTGTGTGTGTGTGTGTGTGTGTGTGTGTGTGTGTGTGTGTGTGTGTGTGTCTTATAGACATTATAATCTTTCAGTAGAATATGTGTTTTTTACATAAAATTTAAGTTTACACTTGAAAAGTTACAATTAGCCCACAGAATTTTCAAAGTTTAGTATTTTTTTTAATTACTCTACTTTTGAATCTATTCCGGGGACATTTAGACATGTTCTCTAGTGAATGGTCATTTGACTCTTGAAAAATAAGTATTATTTTTCTCACTTAAAATACTGCAAAACTGAAGTAAATGATGAATCTATGTTTTTCATTCCACAAAATAATGTTTGTTTTTATGAATTATTCATGTCAATATAATAAGATGCAATGGTTGAAAATGATCTCTGGACATAGGCTACAGGGCTTAAGTTGTATATCTCTGCCTCTGCTTGCTTATTCAGTCTTAGGTAATTTACTTCATTTCTCTACATCTCAGTTTTCCCCTCTGGAAACCAATACATTAATACACAAGTTGTATTAAATGCAGCAATCTTTAAAGGAGCGTATAGTGGTCACAGCGTATACCAACACTTGGCATTATCAGCTGCTAACATTATGTAGAAGCAGCAGGCCACCCCTGCTTCTACATATATTCTAATTTATTTGTGTGTGTGTGTGTGTGTGTGTGTGAGAGAGAGAGAGAGAGGGGGGGGAGGGGGGAGGGAGGTGACTGTGAGCCACAGTTGTCATGTGGAGGTTAGAGGACAACTTGTGTAGTTGGTTCTCTCCTAACATGTGAGTCCTGGGGATCAAACTCGGACCACCTAGCTTAGTGTCAGGCACTTTTGTCCACCTAACCAATTCACTGGCCCCCAGGGCTGTTTCCATGACAAAACTTTGTGGGTTTTTTTGTTTGTTTACAAGTCCAGGACTAAAATACAAGTTCCATGAGTTTGGGGTCTTTATCTTTCAGTAGGAAGTATATTCATTATTTGATACTAATAAGGATTCAGGCTCTCAAGGTTCAAATCAGACTGATAGAAGGTTCCACTCCCTGTATTTAACCAGTCTTTGTCAGCTCTAGTGTATAATATCTATCGTGTAAGTTCTAGTATATAATATCTACCGTGTAATTTCTAGTGTATGATGTCTACCATGTAAGCTCTAGTCTGTGATATCTACCATGGAAGTTCTAGTGTATGATGTCTACCATCTAATTTCTAGTCTATGCAGTGCACCATGTAATATCTAGTCTATGAAGTCTACCATGTAATTTCTAGTCTATGCAGTGCACCATGTAATATCTAGTCTATGAGGTCTACCATGTAATATCTAGTCTATGAGGTCTACCATGTAATATCTAGTCTATGCAGTGTACCATGTAATATCTAGTCTATGAAGTCTACCATGTAATATCTGGTCTATGAGGTCTACCATGTAAGTTCTAGTCTATGAGGTCTACCATGTAATATCTAGTCTATGAGTTCTACCATGTAAGTTCTAGTCTATGAAGTCTACCATGTAATATCTAGTCTATGAGGTCTACCATGTAATATCTAGTCTATGAGGTCTACCATGTAATATCTAGTCTATGGAGTCTACCATGTAAGTTTTAGTCTATGAGGTCTACTATGCATTTTTCTACTTCTGTCTGAATATTTGCAAAGCTAAATTTTTCTTTTCCAAAGCTAGATCCTAAGTAACTAAATACATTGGTTGTTATCTTCAGTCTTGAATTCTAGTTAGTTTTTGCCAACCTGATGCAAAGTGAGTCACCTGGGAAGAGGGAACCTCAATTGAGAAAATGCCTCCATCAGATTGGCCTGTAGGCATGTCTGTGAAACTTTTTTTTGATTAATGATTGATGTGGAAGTGTCCATCCCACTGTGTGGGCACCACCTCTGGGCAAGTGGGCCCTGGTTTTATTTTTTTTAAAGGCAATCCAGGCAAGACATGGGGATCAAGAAAGTAAGGAACACTCACTTGTGGTCTCTGCTTCAATTCCTGCTTGAGTTCCTGTCCTGATTTCCCTGGATGGTGGACTGTGAAATACAAGCCACATAAACCCTTTTCCTCCCAGGTTGTTTTTGATTATGGTGTTTATCACAGCAACAGAAAACAAACAGGACAGTGAAGCCTGCTGCAAACACGATTGGAGTGCTAGAGGAGATACATACAATTTGGATGAGGAGGGAAACACTCCAGTGGAAAAATCTTTGCATTTACATCATCAGAATAGTTGGTACCATGGTTTGTGTTTGGTAGTGTGCACCTTGGAAATTCTTTCCCATGTTTCCAGAATCAATGAAAGCATACATTTCTGTAACCCTATTCACTTTTTTGGCAGTGTGGTCAGGAGGTGGGGGTTGGGGTGAGGGGTCGAGACAGGGTTTCTCTGTGGCTTTGGAAGCTGTCCTGGAACTAGCCCTTGTAGACCAGGATGGTCTTGAACTCACAGAGATCAACCTGTCTCTACCTCCTGAGTGCTGGGATTAAAGGTGTGCGCCACCACTGCCCTGAAACCCTACTCACTTTATTCTGCTTGTATTAGTGTTAGCATCTTCATCTTGCAAAACAGTTTTCTGTCAATCGGTGTTAACTGTGCACTGCCTACATCTGTGTGTGTGTGTCATCATGTGCGGGGCTGTCAGCTAGGAAGAGGAAGTGCAAGGAGCAAAGCTAGGCTCATGTGTTAAGTTAGCCATGGTACTTGATGTAAGCAAAAGCATTTTGAACGGGCCATGTTTTGTCACTATTATCTGCTGTAATCAGTTTTTGGGGCAGGGGGTGGTCACTGTGACAGATCCCACTGTCTGGTTAGATTCAGCTGAAATACACCCCCTCGAAATGCTGGATGCCAAGAACTCAAAATCAAGGTGTCTCTGGGGTGGATTTCTTGGGAGTTCTGAGAGGGGTCCAGTTCTTGCTCTTGCTCCTGTCTTCCAGTAGCGACCCCATCCCTCATGTTAATTGGCCCCTAGATGCATCCTCAAATAGATGCCTCTCTCTCCACATCACTTTCGCCTGGGTTTATCTTTCTCTATTTGAACTTCTCTTATAGGGACACTTATCATTGGATCTATGGCACGCTTGGATAAGTCAGGGTGGCTTCAAGACCATTAATTTAATTGAATTTGCGAAGATATTTTTCTTTCCTAATAGGATCCCATTCATAACTTCTGGCTTTCTTTTCTTTTTTTTTTTTTTGTGGAGGGTGAATCACCATTCAGCTGGCTCCATCTGGTACATGCTTTGCTTTCCTGCCTTCAGTAGTAAGCATGTTCCAGGCTCATACAATTTTAATTCAACGACAAGCCTTCTCGTGCCCCCTAGATCCCAGCAAGGGCTCAGGTCAGAATTGCCCATCTAATGAAGATGCAGTAACAAAATGAGCCAAGTACACACAGCGAGGAATAAGAACACACTCACAGCATGTCACGCTGGAATGGACTCAACAGCAAGGCGTGAGAGGGTCCAGCGCTGTATTACAGGTAAGCGAGTGCAGGATGCCATCCACCCGACTTTCAGGTGGGGTGCTTGAAAGGCTCTCTGAGCAAGTGGAAAGAGTAAATGAGCTTTGAGGGGCCAAAGAGAGAGTTATCTGCAATGGTGCTGGAGAAAAAACAGGCACATGACAACCATGCAGGGATTTCCAGTTTTAGATGTCTCGGGACTCACAGGAAGTGTTTTATGCGACTGGAAGATAAGTAAAGGGTTAAGGAACCATGGTGGGGGTTTGCCATGTGGAGGGAAAAGTACAAGAGGCACATATGGCACTGCTCACAAGGAACTGTGTGTGCTCGCTCTCTTGATCACTTGGGACAATGTAAGAAAATGCCACAGGCTGGGTAGCTTTTTGGCAGAGGCTTTTAGAGGTCAGAAAGTCCAAGGTCAAGTTGCAACTAGCAGACCGGGCAAGGACACAATTAAATGGTACCTTCTCTCTGAGTCTTCACACAGTGAAAGGGGTGAATGAGCTCTCTGTAATCTATTCTTAAAGGGCCTTGCCTTAATCTGGCCAAGTGGCTATAACAAAATAGCAGAACCTGGGTGGCACATTAGTGGTAATAATTGATCTCTTACAGTAGAGGCTGTAAAACCTAAGTTGAAGACATGAAAACCTGGTTGTCTGGTAAAGGCTCTATGTGGCATGGATGGTGTCTTTCAGCTGTGCCTTTACTTGGTAGATGGTAAGTGGGCTAGCAGGTTCTTGAGATCCTATTCTCAGCTGTAAATGGGTCTTTTTTTTTCAACCCCTTTCAAAACACTATCTTTAGGACATGATAGCACTGTGGTGACCTGTGTGAGACCTGTGCAAGGTTAAACCAGTCAAAATTTCAGCCTGACACAGGGAGGGGCTCAAGAGACCCCCCACCCCTAATTAAGGAGACATTGACAGTTGATGGCTGCTACGGGAGGGACGGTCAGATTTCTTTAGGTGTACTGCCCTGGTAGGTTGCGCTTACCCCAGTGAATGCCCCCATATTCCTGTGTATATGGAAGGCACTAATGGAACACAGTGCTTAAGATTGTCTTAATATAATACTTTTATTCCCTGTTTAAGAATATCATGCATGCAACTTCGTTTCAATGAGTTTTATCTTGACTGCTTTATGTAAAATGCATTGCCTAGCCTACTGTGTCATGTATATCTATGGGGAATAGAATGTGTTAGCAACTAAATATTTCAAAACAATTTTATCCATCTTATATCATAAGGCTTGAACTATTCAGTCAGTATGCTGTAATTTATCATTTGTACAATAAGCCATCTAATGTCAAAAGAGACTAAATTATGTTATTGTAATTATTAAGTTCCCAAACCTGTTATCAAATAAAGCAGTTACACCTAAAAAGAAAAGAATATCATGCATGCATGTAATATATTCTGGTCCTATGCTTCTCACCATTCTCCCTCCGAAGTCCTCCCTGATCTATGACACACTCACCTTAGATTTTTGAGAGAAACTTTCATTCAGCAACAGCTGGCCTCAAACTTGCTGTGTAGCTCAGAATGACCTAGAATTCCTGATTCACCTGTCTCCACCTCCCAGTGCCAGTTTATGCAGTACTGGGTGGGGACAGGTTCCCGCACGCTGACTGAGTACTATTCCATACCCCGAAGGATACCATGACTACCTTCTCTCCAACATGGACTTTCTGCGGACAGACACAGCTTGGCCTCCTCAGAACTCTTGGTTCCCAGCACTCTGACTTTATAACGGCCTCACCACACTGATTCTGCCTCAGGACCATGGCATTTACCCTGTTCTTTTCTACCTCTTTTTTTTTCCTGAATTTCAAGGATAGGTGTTTAAGATGTGTGTCACCACATTTCATACTAGATTATTGAACTGTATGCTTTCTATCACTTGGCCCATTCAAAGCAGGCCACCATCCCTCCAGAGGCTATGTCTAACAGTACAGGGTACCCAAGAGGTCCAAGGAATGAATGAGTGGATAACATACCTTTTTATTATTAGTTTTTTTTCTCTCTCTTTAGGTTAGCATACAAAGTGGTGGTTTTTAATCATGGGATGTTGATACATATGTGTCTTTATAATTCTATACTTGCTTTAATCTCTAATTTGTTATTTTGTTTCTCTCTTCTCTCTTTCTCTCCCTTTCTTTTGAGACACATCTTTCCTATACTACCCAGGCTGGCATGATCTTGGCAATACTCCTGCCTCAGCTTCCCAAGGTCTGTGATTACAGATGTAAGCTACATGTCCAACCAAACAATCCAGCGTGTCTACTATTCCAATATTCAGTCGTTTTTCTTTTAGGAGTGATGCCATTCAGGTTGTTAGTTCTCAGTCCCCTTTTTGTAGAAGCAGATAAATTTTTACACTTAAAGAAAAATAGCAAGTTAAAAAAAAAGGAGGTAGAAATGACATAGTTTTAGCTTTAAACTGGGAGTAATGTTGATTTTAGAACATTTTGATCTTCTCAGGTTCATTTCCATTCATTCTTTATGTCAGCTCAAAAATTGCAATAATAATTGCCTTGTTCCCTAGTTAGAACAAAAGCCAAGACTGTGCTGTTCTACTGCTAGGAAGGAGTTTCAGGAAGAACCACACTCAACATCCTTGCTCTTTTGGTAAGGATGCTAGTGGCTGTAAGCTGCAGGAAGATCGGCCCGAGGCCAATAGAGGTCTTGGTCAAAGGCAGTAAGGGGTGTCAGCAAAATGCCCTGCCCGAAGCAACATAGGACACTGGTCTGCTTAAGGTAGAAATGTATTTATATAGTGACTTTAATTTCTTTTTTAAAAGTCTATGCAGAGAAACCATTATATGGTTTGGGGGAAAGAGTTGGAGATAGAATCCTCTCATATATAATGCCCTTTGAATAAGGACAGGTTTTGTTGTTAAACATTTGTTTTTATTTTATGTGGATGAGTGTTTTGCCTCTGTGTATGTGTCATATTCCTGTACTGCCCCTGAAGGCCAGAAGAGGGCTCTGGATTCTCTGGGACAGGATTTACAGTGGTTTGTGATCTGTTCTGTGGGTGCTGGGAATCAAACCTAGATTCTCTGCCCGAGCAGCCAGTGAGCTTAATTAAACTCTGAACCATCTCTCCAGCCCCAGGACAAACTCATTTAATCTCAAACTCAGTGTTTTGTCAGTAGGAAAGAAAATATCTGCCTCCAAAGAAAAAAATGAGAGATCTTTCCCTGTAGGTATCTGGACAGAAAGCAGAACAGGACATCCATCTCTAAATTACTTATAAGTGATTTGGCAACTCTCCCAGCTCTATATCAAAGCTAATTCTAAAAAATTTAAAGTGTGACTACCATGTCAAGGATGTATTTAACGCATTAATGAAGGAACAGCAGGGAGTTAAAGTGGCTTCAAAGAAAATTTGAAAACCCTTGAGTGCATATAGACTTGGGGGGGAGGGTCTGTGAGCATAAGACTGCTAAATTTAGATACAAACTGTATTCAGTTCCTGAGGATAGAGAGGCCATAACCTTTGAGGTTACTGTTTCTATTGTTTTAGACATCTGCCTTTCTCGGACAAGAAAAACCTCCAGTTAGCATGTTACTTCAGAATTTATAAATATTAATGGCAACAAGTTAATGAAACCAATATATGTTCTTCTAGAAGATTAAATAACTAAGGAGAAATCCGTTAGACCTATTGCCATGACGTCAAAGGCCACCAGTGGAGATAGTGTCACCTGTTCCTGCCTGGAATTAAGCAGTCTTTATTTTATGTTTGACCCATGCTTGGAGTCTATATCTGATATCATTTCCCTGTCCCATCCAGTCAGGGTTTTCCTTTGTCATCCCGCCCAACCCTGTCCCCTGTAGGACTATCTGTCTGAAAATTTGTTTTATGAACAACCTATAGCCAAATTTGTTCCCCTATACTTTTCCTCTTTTTCAAATCATTAAATGAATCTCCCTGAACTCTCCTGCTGGAAACCGACTTAAGGTAAATTGGCTATTTTGTTAGCTTTTTCCTATTAAGAAGAGTTAAAATTTGGTAGTTCCCCCAGGAAAGAAAGCCTCCACTAGAATTTTTCTCTACATCTGAAACCTGGCACAGGCAGGTGAGAAGTTCAGTAAACCCTGGCCCCTTCACTCTGCTCTGAAAACCACCAGAAACAAAAGTTTAACTGACCACAAATGTGCCCTTGTCTGGTGGTGTATATTTTCTAATCAATTTTATTTTTTACTTTTAAATGGCCAAGAGTCTTCTATACCTGTTCAGAGCTATTTGGGAATTGAATTTAGGGAGCAATGCGGAAGGCAGGCGCTGTGCTGGAGTTTTGTTTTCTTGGTGCGTAAGTGTAGGAATGAATCTGCTACAGCTGGCTGAGTAAACTGAATGCCGCCTTTTCTCTCAACTAATGCTTTCACCCAACAACACATTATGTTTACTGATAAGCCATCCATTCCCCTGATGGAGGTCTTTTCATTGTATCCATCATTCTGATTTGCAAGCTTTTATGTCAACCTGAGATAGCTGAGTGAAGCCTCATAGATGCCATCACTGGCTTGTGTCCTTATAAGTAAATGGCAACGGCCCCCTGTATGAGCTATTTTTCTGTTGCTGCAATCAAATGCCATGACCAAAGCAACTTGAGGAAAAAGAGTTTGTTTAGGCTTATGATTCCAGAGGGCTGAGGCAGTCATGACAGGGAAGGCATGGCAGGACAGCAGGAACAGGAATCTGGCTAACACAGACAGTGGGGCAAGGCTAGACACCTCCAACACCTGCCCCCGATGGCGTACTTCCTCTAGCAAGCTTCACGAATGGTGCCACCAACAGTTTTCAAGTGCTTGGAGCTATAGGAGACATTTTCTCATTCCAGCCACCTCCTTGAAGACATCTGCCCTCTTTGTGTCATACTCTTGTATTGCCTAGTCCAGGCTGAAAATGGTTTCAAATAAAATGTAATCTACATCTGTCAGTCTCATCAGAGACAGCGTGCCTGTTCCCATCTGCAGGAGGCAGAGGTGGTGTGGTTGCTGCTGGAATGAGTCTTCTGTCTTTAAGTTCCAGAAGACAGGACTGTAGAGGAACTCCTTGGCAGTGTAGATTCCACTTACCCAGGCTGTGAGAAATCGAGCAAGAAAGGCTCAAGAGGCCACAGGGCATCCCAAGGCTGAGACCCCATTGCCTTAGGCCCTAATGACTTGCAAAACAGAGCTGATCCCAAAGCTGATAGTTAAAGAAGAGGGGGTAAAGTCAAGGGCCCTGACCTACAAACTTAAAAACATTCTTTTACATTGCTAATTTGTTTTGGGCGCTTGTGCCTGTCAGAGCTTCTAAGAAAAACAAAACCAACACTGCTTAAAATTCAATCATATCTATTTCAGGTTTTATATTAGGGTAAAATCTTAGACTCTTTACTAGGAGGTTAAATCCCTGGTTGATTCAAGTGAATTTAGTTTCTCCAAAGATGAACGAGATGAGGCAGAACCATGACCCACTTCCCTCCTTGGAGTTCAGATTCTCATTGTATTGCCCCTCTCCTCACTATCACAGGGCATTTTTTATCAACAACAAAACACAGGCATCCTCTTGGTGCTTAGAGAGTGGAAAGATTCATTTTTCTTCCAACACGAAAGAGCCTGTTATTTTAGGAAGCTGTAAGCTTGGATTGGTTCACTGGGTTGTGTGTTCTTATTCCCTGGCCTCAGCCTTTACCTATTGATATAGTTTCAATTTGGGGGCTGGAGAGATGGCTCAGAGGTTAAGGGAACACTGATTGCTCTTCCAGAGGTCCTGAGTTCAATTCCCAGCAACCACATGGTGGCTCACAGCCATCTATAATGAGATCTGGTGCCCTCTTCTGGTGTGCAGGCATACATGGGAGCGGAATGTTGAATACATAATAAATACATCTTTAAAATAATATATAGTTTCTTTTGCTTTCAGGGATATCTGTTTATGTTCCCCTCTGTGGTTTATATTGTGATATTAACATGGGATATCGAGGACAAGGAAAGGATAGGTTTGTGTGTTAAGTTGACAAAGGGTGGACTTGTGATAATCTTGGCTGTCAACTTGAAATATATGGAAAGAGGAAACCTCAATTGAGGAAACTACCTTTCTCAGATTAGCCTGTGGGACTACTTTTTGATTGATAACTGATGCAGCTGATATTAGACCCCTGTGGGTACCATTCATGGGTAGGTGGGCCTGGGCTATAGAAGGTAGCTGGATGTGATCCTGAAAACAATGCCATAAACAAGTGTTCCTCCATGGTCTCTGGTTTGGTTCCTGCCTCAGGCTCCTGTCCTGGCTTCCTGTGATGATAGGCAACGACATACTAGATAAAAAAAAAAAAAAAAAAAAAAAAAAAAAAAAAACCTTTCCAGTCAGGTTGTGTGTATGTGTGTGTGTGTGTGTGGTGTGCAGAATGTTTTATAACAACAGAAACAGACTAGAGCAGTTCCCTAGTCAGATAGACTCAGAAATACTCAGAAATATACCCAGCAGCTAAGGCATTGCATTCATTTTTGGCATCTGCATGGCACCGAGCTGAGTGGTCCAAGATAAAGTCAGCTGTTGAGTTTAATTCTCCAGAAGAAGAAGGGAAACAAGAGATTCTGAATCCATGCAGGACCACGGCACACAATCATAGAATTTCCTCCCAGAATTGAGAACAAAAATTGTCCTGGTATTTGAATCCATTTTGCTTTGTGGATGGTAGAAGGTAGTGTGTGTGTGTGTGTGTGTGTGTGTGTGTGTGTGTGTGTGTGTGTGTGTGTGTGTGTGTGTGTGCACCTTAGCCTGTTTCTCATCTGTACTTTTACTGCTGTTAAAGCTGCATTATGGAGCTGGAGAAATTTCTCAGTGTTTAGGAGGCTTGCATCCAAGCTCCTATGCAGAACAACTGTAATTCCACTTCCAGGGGACCTTCTGGCCTCCAGGGGCATCTGCATGCACATGCTGCCCATTCATGCAGATACACAGACTCACAGACAAATATTTCAAAGTTAAATACATTTTGTAAAAACTTTGTATTATTTGTGGTTTGTGTGTTATTGCAGGAAATTACCAATACGAAGCCAGGTAGAAATAAAAGGGATTTTAATAGGGAAAAGCCTTACTTACAGAGTGACCTAGCCAGCCGGCTTGGCAGCAGTCTGTACAGCAAGCCGAAAGGGAAAAAACGAAAGTGAAACCACAACGGCACCTGAACGCCCCTCACTCTATATCACCCTGACCACGCCCCTAAGCAGGCATGGCTACAGCTTCCCCTACAATTCCCCTTTTAGTCTAAAAGAGGATTAAAACTTAACAGTGTAAAGTATCCAAAATTAACAATCATAAAGGTGAAATATAAGAAGTCACAACAATCTGCTTATGTCACATCCTAATTATCTATTTTAACTAAACCCTAAAGTCATCTGAAAGAGGTGTCCAAGCCTGAACACCTCCTTCCAATCCCAACCATAAACAATAGGAAGCTATCCCTAACTAAGTAAATACACTATCCTAAGTGACAACAATAGGGAAAGGGGGCATAGCATCCTCCAAGTTACTTCCTGCTGAAATGGGACGATGACATCCTTGTGGGGTCCTGTAGGAAGAAAATGTTAGTATAGTAAAAGTCTTGAATGTATTGTATCCAGTCCATGTTAGATAGGATTTGCTTGATTGAAGATCTCGCTTGAAATCCTCAAAGTGATTGAAGTCAGTACCCGAACCTCTGGCCGGAATGTCAGTTGAAATGGAGCAAGTTGGATCCAGTGCAGTTGAGGAGGTGTGGCCCATTTTCTTTCCAGGGTGTCCGGGAATTGCTGTCAGGCAGGTCTTCATTGGCTGTTTGGAACTCAAACATAAACAGCAGAAAAATGTTTGCTTGTGATGTGCACATACTGCGAAAGGCAACCATGGAGAATAATGATTATGAGAGGGTGTACACCTTGAAAGAAAGAGACAAGAAAAGACAAAGAAGGTCCCCAAACTCTTCTCTTATTCTGTATTACATCAATTGGCTTCTTGATACAATACAGAAATTCTAAAGTTTAGTTAAACAATGTGCTTGGATTTTAGAGGAGGAAAGCCAAATCCACCTCTAAATCCAGCATTGGTTTAATTGAATAGGGACTAGGAAATAAAGAGAAATAGAGTTTTTTGAGAGACAGCTATAAAGTTTACCGTATGGCACATTCCTTTTGTTTGATGGTTATAGCTACCCTCTATTCTGAAGTATCTACCCCTTCAGTGTCCTTTGCCTTCTAGAGATGAGTTTTTCTGTGAAGATAAAAGCAAACACTTCCCTTTCCTTTGGGAGGTTTCTATTTAGTTTATGAGATATACCATAATAGAATACCTGTCATTTCTCCTTGTCGAGAGGTTTTTCCTTTTCAACTCCAATCTTGATCAACTTTGATAGTATCCAAAGTTTTTCTTCTCCTGTGGAAACCAATTCAAAACCCCTACCCCATCGTAACACATGTCCTGGTTTCCATGCAGAGGTCAGTACATCTTTGAAGTATACCGGCTGATTCAGTTCAGCGGTTTTCTCCATAGTCCAGTTTCTTTCTGCAGCTGTTTGTCCTTTCTCATTAGCGTTAAGAAAGTTTAGTGTTAATAAAGCATTATGCAACCTATGTTTAGGGGGTTTAGACTTCCAAGCTTGTTTGGTGAGCATCTCCTTAAGTGTCCTATTAGATCTCTCAACCACTGCTTGTCCTGTAGGATTGTGTGGTATACCGGTAACATGCTTTATGTTATAATATTTGAAAAACTGTTCCAATTTTGTGGAGATATATGCTGGAGCATTGTCAGTTTTTATTTGTGCAGGTATACCCATAACTGCCATCACTTCTAGCAGGTGTGTAATAACAGAATCAGCTTTTTCAGAGTTAAGAGCAGTAGCCCATTGGAACCCTGAGAATGTGTCTATAGTATGATGCACATATTTCAAATTTCCAAACTCTGCAAAGTGAAAGACATCCATATGCCAAACCTCATTTCTCTGAATGACCTTAGGATTACAACCTGCTGGCAATAGATTTTGATTATAAAAGGAACAAGTAGGATAGTTTCTCACTATCTCCTTGGCTTCTTGTCAAGTGATGGAGAAGTCCTTTTCAAACCTTTGCTATTTACATGATGTTTCTTATGAAATTCTGAGGCTCCTAGCACACTTCCAATTAATAAATGATCAATCTCATCATTGCCTTGTGCTAGTGGGCCAGGCAGACCTGTATGGGATCTGATGTGTAATGTATATAGGATTACTTCTGTTTCTGATTGTTTCCTGTAATTGTAAAAACAGAGAGGTTAATTCTGTATTATCAGGAACAAATTCTGCAGTCTCAATGTTTAAGACGACTCTCTCTGCATATTGAGAATCAGTAACTATATTAAGAGGTTCTGTAAAATCCATAAGTACCATGAGAATTACATATAATTCTGCCTTCTGTACAGATTTATATGGAATTTGAACTCCTTTACTTATCTCACCTGCTTTATAACCTGCCTTACCTGATTTGTTGGCATCAGTGTAGAAGATAAGAACTCCAGAAATGGGAGTTTGTCTTACAATACGCGGAAGAATCCAGACTGTCTTTTTTATGAATTTAATTCTGTCAGTTTTGGGATAATAGTTGCTAATCGTTCCCAAAAAGTCAGTAAGAGATATTTGCCAATATTCATTATCCTTCCATAAGGAGGAAATTTTTTCATTAGTTAAAGGTACTATAATTTCTGCTGGATCTTTTCCAGTCAGTTGACAAAGTCTTAATTTACCCTTTAGAATCAAATCAGAAATCTTTTCTATATATGTCTTTAACTTTTTATTCTGTTTATGTGGCAGAAATATCCACTCCAATATGGTGTCTTCCCTTTGCATCAGAATTCCAGAAGGGTATTCTCTGGATGGCAAGATAACCAGAATACAGTCTAAATCAAGGTTTATCCGATCTACATGTGCATCCAATATTCTGTTTTCTACCCATTGTAACTCTTTTTCTGCCTCAGTGGATAATATTCTCAGACCGTTTAGGTCCTTATCACCTTTAAGGGCCATTTTTAAATGTTTAAGTCATGTCCTTCTACACTAATTGAGAAATTTCCCCTAATAATTTCTGAAGAGAATTAAGAGTTTGATAGCGATCCCTTCTAATTTGTACCTTTTGAGGTCTGATCCTTTGTAAGCCTATCTTGTAACCTAAATAGTTAATAGAATCTCCTCTTTGTATCTTTTCTGGGGCAATCTGTAACCCCCAACGAGGCAGAACTTCCTTCACCATTTCAAACATACATTCCAAAGTTTCCTTATTGGAATCTGATAAATAAACTATCATCCATGTAATGATAAACAAGAGATTGTGAAAATTTCTTCTGAATTATTTCCAAAGGTTGCTGTACAAAGTGTTGACACAAAGTAGGACTATTTAGCATTCCTTGTGGCAAAACTCTCCACTGATATCTCCTAACTGGCTGTGAATTATTAAGAGTTGGTACAGTAATGCAAATTTTTCTCTATGATTTTCCTGTAACAGCATTGTGAAAAAACAGTCTTTTAGATCAATAACTATGATAGGCCATCCTTTAGGTATCAAGGAAGGTAATGGCATTCCAGGTTGCAGAGAACCCATTGGTTGAATTACCTTATTTATGGCTCTGAGGTCTGTCAGCATTCTCCACTTACCTGACTTCTTTTTGATAACAAATACAGGAGAATTCCAAGGGCTGGTAGATTCCTCTATATGTCTAGCATCTAGCTGTTCCTGTACTAACTTTTCTAAAGCCTCTAGCTTCTCAGAGGTCATAGGCCATTGTCCTACCCAAACAGGTTCATCTGTAAGCCACTTCAACGTCAGGGCTTTTGGCTCCTCTGAAGGTCCATCATTTGTACCTAGTTTCTGTACAGCATGGATGGTTGGTAACCGTTTTCCATAGCGTCTTATCAGATCTTTTCTACTATCTAAAGATTGTACATATTTTGTATCTGACACTGGAGGAATATTAATCTGAGTATTCCAGTGCTGTAAAAGATCACAACCCCAGAGATTTATAGCTATATCTGCCATGTATGGTTTCAGTCTCCCTTTCTGTCCTTCCAGTCCAATGCAGACCACCGAGTTAACACCCTGTCAAACTCTAGATAGAGTTCCAGTTTCTAAAAATTGTACATTCACCTCTCTAAGAGGCCATTTCTGAGGCCAAGAATTTTGGGTAATAATAGTCACATCTACCCCAGTGTCTACTACGCCAGAAATAACTTTATTATTAATTTTCACTTTCAACTGAGGCATTTTATCATTAATAGAAGCTTACCAAAATATGTATTTCTCATTTTGTCCATTCACATTTGATTCTTCATCATTATTCAAACTACCATCTAGAGCAGTATCATTTTTCACCATAGGCAAAGAACTAAATATTTGTCCTGTGAGAGATTGTGTCCCACTGCTACTGGGAATGACCGGACCTTTCTCGATGTGGCAGCCTTCTTGAGTCCCCCCCCTCGGGGTTTCCCAGCCTTAACGGGTTTCCTTGCATGTCCCTGTTTGTTCTGCATTCATTGGTCCAGTGTCTGCCCTTACCACATCTTCTATACAATCCAGAAGGCAGTGGCCTTCCATATGAGGCAGTTAGAATTCCTTTGTCTACAATTTCTTTTAGTATGTCCCATTTTACCACAGCTGAAACATCTAGGTTCCTGGTGCCTTCATGATCTTCTGTGGAAGGCTCTTCCTACCCAATGTTCTGGTTCATAGTAGTAGTAACCTCTAGCTTCTTGGTACCTATGTTGACCTCTGTAAGGCGCTTCTCCTTCCCAAGCCCTTGTGTCGTCACCTCTAGATCTTTTAATCTCCTGTTGCCTTTTTAAACCTTTTGAGATGGCTTCTCCTACCCAAGCTCCAGTATCTTGCACATTATAGTCAATGTTGGCTGCATGTAAAACCCATTCTTCTAGTGGAACTGATCTGATCTTTAAAGACAAAAGTATTCTTTTGCATATTGGGTTTGCATTTTCATAAGCTATTGTATATATAATTGATTGTCTTGTTTCAAATAGTGCTGGCATAACTGGATGCTGACTTGTAGAAGACTGCAGATAGATCCATGTCTATCACCATGCACAAAACTTGTATATATACAAAATCAATTATATATACAATAGCTTATGAAAATGCAATTGTATATATAATTGATTGTTTTGTATATGTACAAAAGCTATTGTATATATAATTGATTGTCTTGTTTCCGGATCTGTTACCTGTAATTCTACTGCCCTAGTTAACCTGTGTAACAAGTCCTGGAACTTTTCTGTAGGTTCCTGTTCTATTCTGGCACAAGCTTCTAGGCATTCTTCTGGCTCATGAACCCTATCCCAGGCATTTAATCCTGCTTCCCTGCATAGAGACAGTATATGGTCATCATATTCAGCCTGAGCCTGTGGGTTAGCATAAATACCCTCACCAAGAATCTTATCTAGGTGGGCTTCAAAATCTTCCTTTATGCCTTGATGCTCAAGGAGCTTCGCTTTCTCCCTGAACAATGCCCTCCATTGGATTTGGCATAAATTCTCAAGTACAGCTGCTACCAATCATTCCCAATCTGTGGGTGTCACCCTGTTAAAGGTTTCCCATGAATGTAATAGCTGTTTTACATATGGGCTATGGAGACCATATGAGACAACTGATTCTTTCATATTCTTAAGATCCTTCAGCTGTATAGGTTGTCATACATAAGCCATCTGTCCCTGAGCGTGTTTCTTAGAAGCTGGCTTTTCTACCATGGTAGCTGGGTAGACTAATGGCATATGAATAACAACCTTAGAAGAATAGTCATGATACCTGGGTCAAGTAGGTGCCTCAGATTGGAGTGATTCTGCCTCTGAGGCATCCCAATGATCTTTAAGCGTAGTAATGATGTCCTTATGAAAAGTTTCAATCTCCTTAATCATGAAAGATTCCAAGCATGTTTGTGAATTTGTAAATTGCTCTAACTGCTCCTCTACACATTTTTCTAGGTCTTTAATATGGTCATCCTTAGGCAGCATCTGGATGGTATGGAAACTGCCTTCTAGGTATTGGAGTCTAGATTTGAGGTCATGATTTGCTGATTTTGAGTCCTCAGCAATCGACCATATGGACCTATGTAATCTGTCAGCCCTATACTGTAAATTATCTTCCAAACATTCAAATCTAGACTCAAATTTGTGATCTGCTACTTTAGATACTTCAATAATTGATTGAATGGTATTGTCCAATTCTTCAACCCTATCCTGGGTATTTTGCACCTTTGCATCTAGTTTCTGGGTAACATTGCCTATCTGAGTTTCTAACTGGCTACAGATATTCTTTAGCTCATCACGGTCTTCTGACAGCCTAGCCTCTAATGCCTCAGACATGGAGGATCTCTCTGTGTTTATCTTACCATAAATACGCTGCATCTCATCTTGGGTAACAGCTCTGTCTTTAGTGTATTGGACACAGAGCCAAGCTTACATCCAACTTCTGTTCCACTTGCTGCACAATTGTGGCCTGACCTAATCTGTTCTCCAAAACCTCTTTGCATAAAGCTGTTATTTCCTGTAAGTAGGTGGTGAGGTTATCCTTATCCCTGTTCCTGAGGTTTCTGGCTAGGAATGTTATTTGTACCAGCAAGCTAACTGCCATTACTGCATATAGGCTGGTAATTGGCAGATTAGCATCCTCCTCAAACATTGAATTCACATAATAAGCAAAAATATTACCAATTTTAGCAAATGATAAATATTCCGCCATAATTTTACCTGATTTCTACTCCAGATGCAGTAACTATCTTTGACCAGCAGGTGGCGGAGGTCTTCAGCTACTCGGCACGGTGTTTGGCAGTGGTCAGTCAGGCAAGATGGTGAGAGAGGTCACAAAAACGGCTGCTCTTAGAGAGTATACGGACCACTGAAAGAGATGCGGCTTTACACTCAGCGGCCAGGGGAAGCCACTGCTGAAAGCCAAGGCCTACTCAGCTCTAGGCAGGAGGCCTCCAGGCACGGATAGGCCGCAGTCCCAGCCGGTCCCGTGCACACAGCTAGAAACTGTCTCCCAGTTGGGCAGACAGTTCAGAGAAGCTCAGATGCAGCGGGAACACGCTTGTGTGGCACAGTGGGTTGGCTGCAAGCCGGGAGCACCTGTGGAGAGAGGGAGCGCTTTCCTAGCCTAGGCTAGAGTCCCAGTTGGACCTGCAGGCTCTCCCAAATGGAGGCTAGGTTTACAAGATCCCGCTTCTGACACCAGATATTGCAGGAAATTACCAATACGGAGCCAGGTAGATATACAAGGGATTTTAATAGGGAAAAGCCTCACTTACAGAGCGACCTAGCCAGCCGGCGGTGGCAGCAGTCTGTACAGCAAGCCGAAAGGGAAAAAACGAAAGTGAAACCAGCCACCTGAACCAGTTCCCCTCACTCTACGTCACCCTGACCATGTCCTTACAGGCATGGTCAGGCACACCCCTAAGCAGGCATGGCTACAGCTTCCCCTACAGTGTGTGTGTGTGTGTGTGTATGTGTGTATGCGCATACATGCAGGTGCATGTACTTGTGTATGTACATGCATGTGGAAGCCAGAGGTTGATGTCTGGTTTCTTCCTCAGTTGTTCTCCATCTTAATTTCTGAGTCAGGGTCTCATGGAGGACCTGGGTGATTAAGCAAGACTGGCTGTCCAGCAAACTCCGGGGATCCAACTTTGCCTCTCCGATGCTAAGATTACAGACATGCCCTGCCACACTGGCTTTTTTATATAGAAGCTGGGAATCTGAACTTAGGTCCTCATTAGCCTGGCAAGCTCTTTTATTGGCCGAGCCATCCCCTAGCCCCTGTGTGTGTGTGTATGTGTGTGTGTGTGTGTGTGTGTGTGTGTGTGTGTGTGTAATTTAGTGTTTACAGACTTTGTATGCAGGTCATATTTTTTTTCTTATTTGTCTTTTGAGCACAGGGTCTCACTATGTAGCCCAGGCTGTCCTTGGACTTGTCACCCTCTCCCCTCAGCCTTCCAAGCGCTAAGCCTACAGGTATGTACTTCCTACATTGGCCTAGACATACAGCTGATTACAATGCAAATAGCATGAGCCCCTTGGGTGTCCCTTCTAGGCCCCAGAAATCAAGCTTTTTTTCCCCAGAGTTAGTGCTTTGTCCCTTTTCTTTAATTCATGAGTTGCATGCCTTTTATCCCCATGCATGCCTTTCTACTTAATAAATGTTTTTACATCCATAAGTGCTGCATATTTTGGTGTGCAGGCTTTCAATTTTATACCTATTGTATAGTTTTCATCTGTATAATTCTCATTACTTACTTATCCACTCTCCAAGGAGGGTTCCAGTTCTCTGCCCATGACAAACGGTGCTGCATGGAATATTCTTAACCATCTCCGTGTGTCAGGGTTCTCTAGGGGAATGAACTAAAATAGAATTGCTAACTTTTGATATGAATATCTTCAACTTTAGTAGACAATGCCAAATTGCCCTCCAAAGAGAATGTGTTGGAATGCCTCACACATTCTGAGAGCTAAAATATTGTCAGTTACATTCATAACAAATGTATTTTCCAGTCTATTGCTTGCTTTTTCCTTATGTTCATGGTGGATTTTTTTCATATAATTTTAATTTCAATATATTGAAAGGTATCAAGATTATCAGTATTTTTTGGCTTTGTATGTAGTGTTCTGAAATGCTTTGGTGGTTTAAATGAAAAATGTCTCCCATAGTCTTGGCCAATTGAACACTTGGTCCCCAACTGGTGGCCTTGTTTGGGGGAGGGTTGGGAGGTGTGGCCTTGCTGGAGGAAGTGTTAGTGGGGGATAGCTTTGAGAGCGAATGGCCTCACCCACTTCCAGTCTGTTCTCTCTCTCTGCTTCCTTTATCAAGGCCAGGAAGTGTTGCACAGCCCAGGTCAGCTGGCCACAGGCCATTGCCACCTTCCCCTCTTTCAGCCTTTACACTAAAGCTCCCAGTTTTACTGACATGAAAACAAAATCAAGAACAATTGCCCATCACCCGGAATGGCCAGGCTTGCTTATTATTCTAGAGAAGGCTCTGACAGTGTCCAAGGAAAGGGACTGAAGAGGAGTCATTTGCTCTTTCTAGCAGATCAAATATACATTCTGAACATGGCTCCATGATAGCTCACGATGAATAAGAAAAAACAAACAAGCAAACCATATACCAGCTATAAGTCACATGGACTGTGACTAAAAGCACAAGGGGAAGGGACACATTCCCCAATATGGAAGGCACTTCTATCCCAGGGAATATGAAAAATCCCATGCCTATGCTTTATGTGGATGAATTTGTAATCTAGTTAAACAGAAAAGAATCTTTGATGGTAAAATAATGAGGAAACAGTTCCTGGGTGAAAGCAATCCCATGGAGAGCCCTGAAAGTACTGAGGAATGCAGAGTCTCAGGGGTCAAAATGCACCAACCATCCCAGTGACTTATACAGTAGAAGGATACTAATTCCAAAGAATTGGGTGCTCTCTAAAACCTGAGGACAGGAAGAAAACTGGTGGGTGGTAGGGAATGACCCCCAAAGACTATAGCACCCACGTGTGAGACCTCTTGCTCCTGTTACCTTGTCATAACACTTCGGTCTCTAATTCATGAGGAGACATGCATTTTGTATGTCAGTCTTCCAGCAATAGGTGACAGCATGATCTGGTTTCAGTCGCAACTATAAATTCTTGGGAGAAAAAAAACCTGAGTGACCCAGCATTTGTTATATCTACCTAGCTTGGTTCCATTAGCCATAGCCAGAAGATACAGTCAACAGACTACTAGTTAATACTGGTAACTAGCAGCTAACAAGTATGAACTGACTATATGGTACAGGAGCAAGACATTTACATGAGATATTCACATAAACTTCATATGGAACAATGGTGCTAATGTCATTCTTTTACATGGATGTTTAAGCTAAAGCTTAGAGGACTTAAGTTTCTTTATTAGTTTCACAGGTGTAAGGGATGGATTTCAAAACTAGGTCACTGGCTCCACAGTTCTGCTTTTGTCCTTCTCGACATATTAGTGCTATTCATGGGAGCCAGTTGCCAAAAAACACAGGATTATTGTGACTGTTGGTTTTAATTGTCCACTTGCAACAGTCTCTGGAAAGAGAGTCTCAATTAAAGATTGTCTAGTTCAGTTTGGCTTGTGGGAGTTGTTTGTGAAGGATTGTCTTAATGACATTCATTGATGAGGAATGACCCAGCCCACTAAGGGTGGCATCATTCCCGGATTGGGTCCCGGACTGTGTAAAAGTGGAGAATGTGAGCTGTGTAGTGAGCATGCATGCCTACATTTCTCTCTGGTCTTGACAGTGGTTGTGACTAGGTGCTTCAAGTTTCTTGTCACCTTGACCCCACCCCTAAGGCAGTGGGCTGTAACCTGGAATTGTAAAGTCAATAAACCCTTTCTCTATTCAAGTTGTTTTGTCATTGTGTTTTAGCACAGCCTCTGTAAAGGGAGCTAGGATGGATAGGATCTGTGCATCACAAAGATCTCTTAGAAGTTGTGTGTGTTATACTCTGCAATGATTATTGTCTTCACCTCGAATGAATTTAGAGTCACCTAGGAGATACACCTCTGAGTGTGCCTTTGAGGGCCTTTCCAGAAAGGACTAACTAAAGGGGGGAGGAACCACCTGAATATGGGAATCCCCATTTCATTGCCTGAATGAAAGAGAAAAAAGAGAAAGACAGCTTCAGACCAGCCAGCTCCCTTCTCTGACCCTTGATGTGTGGATGTAAGCAGTCTGACCACCTGCTCACCTCCTCAGAAGTTGCCTACCACCAAGCCTTCCTGCCATGATGGATGGATCCTGTCAAAACATGAGCCAGAATAAATCCCTCCTCTCTTA
Source organism: Cricetulus griseus (assembly GCF_003668045.3). NCBI lineage: Eukaryota > Metazoa > Chordata > Mammalia > Rodentia > Cricetidae > Cricetulus > Cricetulus griseus. The sequence continues at coordinate 224,734,342 of NC_048597.1, read as the reverse complement.
AGTTGCCTTTGCCAAGTATTCTGTCACAACCTTGAGAAGAGTAGCTAATAAAATGGTCAAACTTTTACAAATATAAATAGTGTGTCATTGGATCTACTGCTTGGTTCCTTTCCTGAAGTTGCTCTAAATTATGTCCCTTGAGAAGAGGGTGGAACTGCTTCTATAGTCACATGATTGCCAGTGCTGAAGACTTGAGTTTTATTTCTTCTTTGTGATGAGTAAAGATGTAGATTTGGGGGTGTTTCCTCTGGGGTGGGACTAGAGCAGTCCTAAATAGGAGGTGGTGTGAATGCTAGTCAGGGAAGTTCAGAGTACGGCAAGACTGAGAAAACTGTGGGCTAATTGGTAACCTTGAAAAGAGTGGCGAGAACCGATCTTAGTGCATCTTGACAACCAGGTAAAATATAATGATCGTATGATCAGCAGGTGAGAGAGGAGAGACGGTGATGTTCCAAATGCTGCCCCCTGAATAATCTTTTGTGAGATAGCCTCTGGGGATCATCACACACACACACACCGAAAAAGCCTCCCTCCCTTCCCGAACCACCACCTCTCTGTCATTCTCAAACTGGAAACCACTTTCATTTTGTTTTTTATAAATGCTGATTGAGTTCACATAAAAGCACTTGCATTAAGGTCAAATAAATCCACTAATGGGATGACAGGCATGACGGTCTTCAGCTTTGAAATGCATCTGCTATTAACATTTGTATTCCACGAGAAGTTTATGCTAATAGAAATGCTCACACTCAGGGGAGAAGTTTCAATTGCAGATTTTGAAGAGCTTGAAGTCTGTAAATAATGTTTTAGGGGAAGGAATGGTGCTGCCAGGAGAGCATCAGTATGGATTATAAGGACAATTCACATTTCCCAGATGTCCTGGTTGTCTTTAACTGTCAAGTGATACAGTCTAGACTCAGCTGAGAGGAGACCCTCAGCAGAGGAATTGCCCAGATGAGACTGGCCTGTAAGCATGTCTATCAGAGGGATTTCCTTAATTTTTCATTGATACAGGAGAGCCCAGTCCACTGTGGGTAGCACCATTCCCTCCAGCAAGTGGTCCTCATCTGTCTAAGAAAGTTAGCTGGGCATGAGCCTCAGAGCAAGCCATCAATCAGTGTTCCTCCATGTGTCTGCTGTACTTATTTGACTGTGTGTGAATCCCCTGGTTGGAGGTAACTTTGCTTGGAATAGCAATTTCTTGCCCTGGCTCCCCTCGAGGATATACTGTGACTTGGGAATAAAAGCCAAACAAACCTTTTCCTGCCTTAAGTTGTTTTTGGTCAGAAGGTTTTTACCCCAAGAGAAGGAAGATATAATACCAGGTATTAGCTCTCCTGGAGCTGAAGTCAGTGTTGAAGGCTGGAACCAGGAACGGCAAACTTGTGAGCGCATTTGGCTTTCTTGGAGGACTCAAAGAAGGGAAACAAAACAAAACAAACAAACAAACAAAAACCACTTGGCCTGTCCCTGGAGTTGATTCAAGAGGGTTCAGATTGGGGCCAAGAATTTATATTTCTAAAAGATTCCCAGGTGTGGCCCCACGTTTGCCTATCTTGTCTGAGAGAATCCATTTCTATTCCCCCTAAATAGGGTGAGGAAAGATCAAAGAAATGATTCTGTTCAAGTCTACCTGGTGGAACAAATGGTTATATTAGGGTGACTTAGAGGCGCATGGGTGATTCAAGTAGCTGTATTGCAGCGAAGTCTACTCTAGGGTGGCGTCACTGCAGCTCCCGCTACAACTTGTAGGCAGCTCCTCAGAAGAGTCTCCCCTCCCCAAGTCTCAGAGAGAGAGAGAGAGAGAGAGAGAGAGTCTTGTAAGTTTCATGACATTTCTCAACATTGAGATCTTCTCTCTTCCTAAAAGAAAGGAGTGTTTCAGTCTGAAGGAGAAAAACCACACAGCACCTACCCAGGGACTACACTTTTGAGAATCACTGCTCTGAGAATATAGTATATCGTGTCCTAGGTAGACATATGTCAGTTGGTCAAATTGGCACAGCATGGAGTTATCTGAGAAGACACTCCTCAATTGAGAACTTGCTGAATCAGATTGTTTTATGGGGAGATTGTCTCCAGTCTCTTAACTGATGTAAGAAGACACAGCCCACTATGGGCAGTACCATCCCTAGGCAAGTGGTTCTGGCCTGAGTAAAAAAGCTAGCTAACTATGAGCCAGTGAGGGAGCCAGCGTGTAGCATTCCTCCATGTTTTCTGCTTTAGTTCCTTCTGAAGTTCCTGCCTTGACTTCCCTTGATGATGGACTGTGACCCGGAAGTGTAAGCCAAATAAATCATTTCCTCCTCTAAGCTGACTTTAGTTATGAAATTTGCTTAGCAGCAAAGGAAATCTAGAGCAACCTATTTGCCAAAGCCGGTGTTGGAGAATAATAAGTCATAGCTTGAAGATACTCGCTGATGTCCTTTAGTCTGGGTAATACTCTTCCATAGCCTTCAAAGGTTGGTTTCTTGGAAGGATGATATGAGAGGAAGAGGCAAGGAAGATACACATGTATTCCTGGTTGTCCCGCGCTATGGCCTCGCCAGCAAGAACCACACAGGACATTCGGATCCTTCTGCAGGAAAGCTTTAATGCGTCTTGAGAGGAGAGCATAAGCTTACCAGAGCGGAGACCCCGAGCCAAGAATCCCGTCCCCTAATAAAGGCTGGCAGCCGCCGCCTGGGACGTGTCACCCTATGATTGGCTTCAGCTCATCAGGCCATATGACGCCACGGAATAGGCAGAGATCAAGGAAATGGAAAATTACCCAGCGCCTGCGCAATAATTTACATTCAGTGCCTGCAGGCGCCATCATTGTAATGGAGAATGCAGGGACGGCTCCCTACATCTCCCCCTTTTTTTATTAATTAATGATAAGGCTTTATATTTTTACAAGCAAATAGGTCACCCATATGTTGAGGGATAGAGGCAGAGGTTGTACCTTCCCAATCAAACATTAAGACTGTGTACAAGAGTCGCCATCAGGCTGTTAGCTTGACCCGAAGCGCTCTCGACCTGTCCTCTGCCGTTTTTCTGGGAAAGGGAGACTAGGGCAGGCAACCCTTATGCAGGACAACATGCCTCCCAGAGAAGCCTGCATACTGGGCAACTCTCTGTGCGATGCCTTGCTCAACATCCCTCATGGGCTGCTCAAACCAGACACTCTACCCTGTGCAATGAGCCTAGGCTCCGGGTGTGCAAGAGCTGTCTGGCCGGCGGCCTATTGCTTAAGCATAGTTAGCCAAATATCAGTGGAAGCCCCTTGTTCCAAAGCTACAAGCGCTTGGGCGATAACCATCTTGTCTCTCTTAGTTTGAGCCCTGAGCCTACAGACCAGCCAGAGAAGCAACATCAATCCGCAGCAAACGGCTGCACCAAACAATCCCATCCCCACCCATTCCTTAAAATAGGAGACAGCTGAAGCGATCTATGATGACAATCCCTCCGTCAAGGACAGGAGTTAATCTGAATAATAGTGGCTCTCAACTCCCGGGGAGAGGGTGGAGTTCCGACTTTTGAAGGTCCGAAGGGGCTCTTCGTGTGAGTCTTTCTGGGATCCACAGGGGATACTCTTCATCCTGTGGAAAAACACATATAGCTCCCCTGGATCTTATGAGAATAGGATCCGGGCCTCTCCAAAGACCAGTTAAGATATCTTTTACCATTTCCTTTGGCCTTTTAGGTTCTGAGGTGTGACGCTTGGCCGCAGTATGGCCCCGAGCGTCAATGTTTATGAGGCTTTCCCCAGGCATTCCAGGCCTCCAAGAAGTGTTGAATAACATGCATGGCCTTTTCCCCTATCAAAGACTGGGAAAGCCATCTGTAATTTCCTCCGCTCCTCTAATGGTAAAAAGGAGTCAGTACCAAATAATGGGGGTGCTGATGGAGATACACCCGCTGGATTAACAGGCAATGGCCTCATATTTGCTTTCACTTTTCTATCAGGGTGGTATCTGTCTTGCTCTAGCTCTGTTTCCTCGCTAGAGTCTAAAATCTCAGAGTCTGAGCTGCTCAGCTCCAAGGCCTCTAGTTTCACCATAGGGTAGAGGCTAGGTTTTGAGTCTTTATTTCTCTTAAATTTACCGGGGTGTGACCGGTTATTCCCTATTTTCTCTCCCCCTTTTTTTGTATCCTGGGGAGGGCCTTTTTCCTTAGACATGTCCTTCCTTTTTTGAGCTCCTAATCTCTCATCTCGTTCGGTTTCTGATATATTATCCTGTACCTCTTTAAGCGTTTTTTGACTCTCTGCTACCATGGGACGGCAAGCCTCAATCTCTAGACAGTTTTTAATTAGGTCTCTCTGTTTTGAAGAGCCCATTATGCTGGAGGCTACCTGAGGTAAGCTTGGTCGCGAACTGGAACACCAGCCACGGTGGGCATAATATAAGACCAATGTGAACAAAAGAAGAATAAAGACTAGAATTAAGGCTTTTATTGATCCATACCATAGTGGTGACAAATTAAAAGCAAAGTCAAAAAAGAAGGTGTCAGAATAAAGCATACCTCTCCGAACTTACCACCCTGCAGTTCTGAATCCGCCCCGTTAGAGGGGTCTCCGAAGTGCCGGCGATGTTAACAAGTTCCCGGGTTTCGGCACCAGATGTCCCGCGCTATGGCCTCGCCAGCAAGAACCACACAGGACATTCGGATCCTTCTGCAGGAAAGCTTCAATGCGTCTTGAGAGGAGAGCATAAGCTTACCAGAGCGGAGACCCTGAGCCAAGAATCCTGTCCCCTAATAAAGGCTGGCAGCCGCCGCCTGGGACGTGTCACCCTATGATTGGCTTCAGCTCATCAGGCCATATGACGCCACGGAATAGGCAGAGATCAAGGAAATGGAAAATTACCCAGCGCCTGCGCAATAATTTACATTCAGTGCCTGCAGGCGCCATCATTGTAATGGAGAATGCAGGGACGGCTCCCTACACCTGGTACTAGACCTCGGCCCCCAACTCCTTCCTTTTCTGGTGCTTGTTTAGAAGGAGAGAAAAATACAACTTCTAGGCTGCTGCAGCCACTGCCGAAAACAACACCCGGAGCCTCTTGGGCTTGGAGCCAGCCAGCCAGTTACCTTCAGTGATGATGTCAGTTCTCTCTGCTCTTACACACCTGGCTGAAGGAATCAGATAGTCTCCGTGGGAAAAGGTGCGAACAACTAGGAACGTGCTGGTTCATGGCAGTTGAACAAAAGCTGCTTTTCTTTCCTGGGGTGGGTGGACTACCAGGTGGTGGTGGATTTCTGTCAATCAGCTAGCACTAATGCTTCTCTGCCTCTTCTGTTTTCCTGTACAATAAACCATTAGGACTTTGCAGAGCTGTTCCAGAGCATACCGGGTTTTCATATGAGACCAGGCTCCCTGCTTTGGTCAGAAAATATCAATATAGGGGGAACCCATCAGTCATGGCAGCTTGAAGGGGCCATGTGCAAACAAGAGCACACATTGGAAATGAGAGATTCTGGCCTGGAATCCTTGGTTAGAACCTTCCACATGTGATTCAAGATGAATGCATTCTTCCAAACTATGACCCCTTGTGGTTCAGATCCTCAGGTGGGTGAACAATGGGTTTCTTGTCCTGTCTATGACCTCTCCCACTTGTTTTGTATCTACATGATTGGTGACTTGTACCCCTGGGGGACTTCACAGTAAGGTCCTCTACTGGGGCAAAATCTTCCACACAGCATATCCAGGACCTGGAATCCTTCCTGTAACAAGAATAGAGGGTTGGGACTCAAATCTTCTTGTCTCTTGTGCAGCCATGCCTTAGCTTTGGTTTATCCAAAAACAGAACAAAACATGTGGGTTCAGGTAATATATTTGGGAAGAATAATAAATATGAGTTTTTTAAAAATAAAAAGTGTGAGACTATGGAAGCAAAGGAAAGCTAACGCAGCAGATGTGCATAGGTCTGTGGTATCAGTGAAGATGCCATATTCCTTTGATGACCTTCGGAGGAAAGTGTAGAGGGCATACCACAGCATCCCTGCAGAGAAGGGGCATCTGGACACTTGCTCACTGCCCACCCACCCCTGAGGAGGTCAGCTCCCCTGTACTTCTGGCTGTATCATCTGCTTCCTACCCAGCAAGCTTAGGTTGCATTCCAACAAAACCCTCAAGCAAAGCTGAAAAAAAAAAAAAAAAGCAGGTGTTTAAGGCATGTTATGTCCTGAATGCTGGACACTGTCTGCTACAGATGTGTACTGTTGTGATTGGTAGGCTGGGACTTCCACAATGTCTTCTATATCCTGTCTTTGTGTGTTTGCTCTTCCGTTAACGAAAACTTAGTCCTCCGTCACATGTGATACTGGAGTCAGTCCAAAACCCTGCAACAGGGTGACTAAGACCCGTGAAGGTGCCCAAACTGAATATTCTCTGGCTACTGATCTGAGGGCTAGGGAAATTCATATCATGAAAAGCACTGTTAAGAGATACCATATACAAGCAAGCAAGAGGCCTAGTGATTTCCAGAAATACCAGTGTGTCTGAAGCTTTGCCTTCAGGGTGGCCCAGAAAGTGTTCAAATGAACTGTGCTATTCCTTCCCAGTCAGCTGTCTTGACACCAGGTTTGTGATTTATCAGGAGCGTGTGCTAATAGAGTGTGTGGAATGTGTCTGGTTTTATCATGCAGGCTGCATGCTTACTGGCACTCAGAACTCCAGTGAGTCTGATGAAAGGCGAATTAGAGTTATCATTGTCTTCTCTGAACAAGGAAATTAAGATGCAGTGTGGAGCACCCACAGAGATTTCAGCTACCTTAACTGGTTTTTATGAGAGTCCACAATAGCCTGGGACTGTTGCTCTTGCTTATGGCAGAGTAGTTTGAAAGCCAGTCTGAGAGGTTTGGATCAGATATGCCAAGCCATGGGAAGCTTCTAAGGTTAGCCAAGAAAGGGGGTGGTGATGGAGGCCCTTGTTCTCCCCGATGTTGGAAGGCGATTCCATGGCTGCCTGGCTACAGAAAAGGTTGGTAGCAAGGAGAATATGAAATGAGGGTAACTAACCAGGAAGCTGATGTATGAGGACAAGACTGGGAGGGTGATGGTGGTAGAGTCTGATTGATCTAGATGAGCACTCCAACCTTCAGGTGGCCTCTTCTAGCTATAAAAATAGCCAGAAATGCCAGGGTAGAAAGAGTAAAAGTATTGTCCAAGAAGCTGTGTGTGTCATGGAATTATCTAATACCATAACATGAACAATCTAGGGATATCTACAAAGGGGTGGCATCTAATACAGAAGTTTGGATGTCTATGAGATTAGCCAAAATATTTATTATTTGAAATATTTATTCCTTTGATACACAATCTATAAGAATAGAATTTCTTTGCCTGACATGTACAGATTGGGCATGTTTCTCATAAACACCTCTCTGTTTATAATTCATGAGAATTTAGTTAGGTAATTTAGACACTTTAAAGTGATTAAAACTATGGAAATAAAAGCCACAGAACTTATTCAGATGAAAAAACTGTTTTCTTTGGTATTGATTATGTTGAATGTTACCAATCAAAAAGACTTTAAAATAAAATTTTATTTGTACTTTATATGTCACTAATGCTTTTTTTCCATTCTAAAGAAATATAGAGTAAGGTTAGCAGGAACTAAAACCAAAATAAGTGTTATTTAATAAATTTTTATTAAGTATATGAATATATAGGAATTATTTAAATTATAATGTCACCCACTTAAAGACCGAAATTTAAACTTACTTTCTGGAAGTAATTTATAGAATTATGAATGTCATGGTTTGCTATCTGCTGTCTGGATATTTCCTACAGTGATGGGGTGCAATGACATCTGTTTCACAAGTGGAAAGCCCATGGATGGGTCACTGAGACAGTTGGACATCTTGTTCAAATGAAAGGACCACAATTTTGCATTTTGCTAAAAAATTAGAATATAACACCTTGAAAAACGATCAAATATTTAATGTCACGACTTTCCTACATTCTCATTAACTATAAAAGTGAGTACAATGTTAATAATAATTTTATTTGTTTGATACTTTCCTGTGAATGTAGAAATGTTCTGACTCATAGAGTTCTTCCATTAAACCTTTTAGCTAGCTAATATTAGTGTGTTTTTTTGTTTGTTTTTTTGTCTTCTAAGACAGGGTTTCCCTGTATTGCTTTGGATGCTGTCCTAGAACTCACTCCGTAGACCAGGCTGGCCTTGAACTCACAGAAATCCGCTTGCCTCTTCCTCCTGAGTGCTGGGATTAAAGGTGTGTGCCATCAACTCCTGGCACATTTCTTGTTTATAATGTGAGGAATCTAATTCAGAAAGACTCTGAACTTTTTTTTTGTAATTGTTTTTATTAGTTCAAATTAGGAACAAGCTGAATATAAAGCTTGGAGCAAGGCAGAAAGCAGCATTCCTCCATGGTCCCTGCTTCTGACCTCCCATGGTGATGGGTTGTTCCTTGGAAGAATGAGCTGAAATAAACCCTTTCCTCCTCAAGTTGAGTACCTAGGACCAGCGCCAACTGTTAAGTCTTCAGGAAATTTTAAAACAGTTGGCATCATCAAAGTGTGAGTATTTGTACCATTGAAGTAGGTAAATGGTACAACTGGGGCTCCATTTCCCCAAAAACTAGTTGTTAAATATCTGCCAGTGGGATCTGGCTGTTTCTGTGACAAATGAGAACATTCCTGTCCAGGCTAAAGTGGCCACCTGCTGCTCAGTTTCAACCTCCCCATGGGGTCATGAGCTCACTATTTCCAGACATTTCCACCATCGAATACCTTTACTTTTAACGCGATGTAATGTAGGCCTACACGGCAGGGTGGTATATTTGAGGAACAGAGTGGAAAACTGAAGAGTTGGAGAGGGAGCTAAGGAAATAGCTACTATAGTTAAACCACATATCATTAAAATAGCTGTCTACTTTTTCTACATTGCTCTAAGACAGTGGTTCTCAACCTGTCATGACCTCTTTGGAGAGTCACACATCAGATATCCTGCGTATCAGGTATTCACAATAGGATTCATAACAGTAGCAAAATTATAGTTCTGCAGAAGCAATGGAAGAATTTTATGCTTGGGGGTCACCACAACATGAGGGACTATATTAAAGGGTCGCAATGCTGGGAAGGTTGAGAACCACTGCTCTAAGAGAAGTGGAAAAACATTCCATACATCTGATGAAAACACCAGAGGCTGTGTACTCTCCATTCTCAGCTCAGAACCTCTTCCTGTTTTCTCTTGGGGCCAAGGTATGGTAAGGTTCGAGTGTCCAAGGAAGTAAGGGAAACGTTTCCTATTCCAAACATGAGCTACTCTCATGAGAGGCCAGTAATGCTGTATAAGGGGGCACATATAAGCCAAGAGGAGTTCGCTGTGTTTGCTGGGCCACCATGGCTTTGTGAGCACCCTACATTCAGAAATAATCTGGCATTTCCTTTCAGTTTTAAAAAAGGTTTATTTAATTTTATTTTGTGTGTATGCATGTTTGTGTATGTGTGTATTGTATGTGTACCATGGGAATGCAGTACCCATAGAGTCCAGAAGAGGACTTTAGAGTCCTTGGAACTGGAGTTGCAGGTGGTTATGAGCCAGCATGTGGATGCTGGGAACCAAGCCTGCACCCTCTCCAAGAGAAGTGTTCCTCACTGATGAGACACCTCCCAGCCTCCCGAAGTTCTTCTTTACTTAACCCTTGAGAGACAGTTTTGAACACCTGCCGTTGTCGAAGTGTCATGTGACTACCCTGTGACTACCTTTGTACAACACCTTGCACTTCTAGGTAACTCACAAACAAGTCAGAAAGGACGCTGAGTTTAGCCCATCTCCTAATGATGGTAGAATACTCTTCAACAGATCTATCTATCTATCTATCTATCTATCTATCTATCTATCTATCTATCTATCTGGAAGGCAGCTCAATCCATAAAGTGCTTGTCACACAAGCATTAGGGTCTGAGTTTGATCCCAACCACCAAGTAAAATGCTGGGTGTGGTGGTACAGGGAGGCAGAGGCAGGTGGAGCCATGGGACTCTCTGACCAGTCATCCTGGCCTAATCAGTGATCCCAAGGTCAGTGAGAAACCCTGTCTCAAAAAATCAAGGTGGATGATTCCTAAGGAATGATACTCAAAGATGGTTTCTAACCATCATGTGTACACAGACAGACAGACAGACAGACAGACACACACACACACACACACACACACACTCACACATACACACACACTCATACACATATACACACATACACCACACACATACACATACACACACACACATACACACACACTCATACACATATGCACACATACACCACACACATACACATACACACACATACATACACACACATACACACACACTCATACACATATACACACATACACACACACATATACACACACTCATACACACACATACACACAAATACATACACACACATACACACACACATACATACACACATACATACACACATACACACACACTCATACACACACATAACACACACATACACACCACACACACACATACACACACATATATGCACACACAGATGTACTCACAATAACACATATATACAAACACACCAAAATAAGACAAAATTAAATAAGAATCTCTCCTAATTGGTGTGTGCCTGCACACATGCACAAAAAGTTCTTGAGGAAAATGAAAATAGAAACTAAATAAAATCTATCTTTGCATTATAAACTTAAGAACTTTGAAAAATGTTAATTTAAAATTAATTACAAAAGCTTTTTGTTACATAGAATGTTGACTTTGTCTACAAAGCAACTAGACTAGTCAACTGGTTAAATTCTCTGTACTTGGAAAGCTTAAGATTCTTCTGTGTTCTGTAACTTTATTGGGTCATTGCTTGGCTTTATCCCAAGAGCAGTTTCATGCCCATCTCTTGACCTTTATTTACCTTAGAAATAGAAACACACCCAGGAGAAAGTAGAAACTGTCTGTACATTTAAAGGCACTGCCTATCCTCTTGGCTCAAAGTTTTCAGCATTCTCCGGGATGTGTTTGCTGGCTCATAAACCACCACCCGTGCCTTGATGTTTAATTGCTCTTCAAACCATCATAAATTCTGTTTATCCCAAAGCCCACTTAACATAAAAGACTATCAGAAAGACACTTAATGTTGTTCCCTCTAACAGTGATCAAGGACAAGCTCTTTTTACACCAGATGAAGTCACACCTTAGAAGAAGGCTGCAGCAGGGAGACAAGGACCGGAGTTTGGGTCGCAGCACCCAGAGCTAGAGCTCTCGGATCCAGGGGATACAGCGCCCCCTTCTGACCTCCATGGGCACATGCATGTTCATTTTTATGGGTGAACAAGGAGAAAGTCTTCAAGTGCGGACCTCTGCCAGCTTCTGGAACTCTTGGTGTTGATTGCAGAAAACAGCAGCCACAAACTCGTATGAACAGCAACGTGTGCCTCCAAGTGTTAAAGCTCGCATATGGACTTTCACTATCCAAACTGCTCCCTAAACACAGGGACTCTCCTGGGGGACCCAGCCCTGAGGTCATCAGCTCTTCAAATGTCACACCTTCTATACAAGCCTAGGGAGTTGGGCTCCTGAGCCTTTGGCAGCAGCTGGTATTGTGGCTTCTATACAGACCCGGTCATCTGTATACCTCAGCTCTTGACAATGGTCTGTGTCATAAGCCCTGGTCTGGGATGTCTGAGATACTGTGCCTCCTTATGGATTCTGGGGGCTCCCCCCACAAGATCTTGAATTTTCTGTTCTTTGATCCCTTGTACAGCAATGTTTCTCAATCTGTGGGACACAACCCCTTTGGGGATCATACATCAGATATCCTGCATATCAGGAACTTACATTATGATTCACGGCAGTAGCTGAATTATAGTTCTGAAGTAGCAGTGAAATGATTTTAGGGTTGGGGGACCACAATGTGAGGGACCTTAGCAAAGGGCCACAGCAGCGGGAAGGGTGACAGCCACGGCCTTATAGCCTGCTATCCTGTTTCAGCAGAAAAAGCAGCTGGCTGTCCTGACGCTTTTGCAGCTTGGCCTGCCTAAGGCTCACTTCCCCTCTCTTCTCTAGCTGTCAAGCGCTTGTCCACTCCGTCACTTTTGCAGCTCAGTGTGCCTTCACCTCTGCTGCCACTGTCTGTGCTGTTTCTTTGTGTTAGCATCTCAGCCCACTCTACTAAAAATAGACAGAAAAAGGCCACTGAAGGGAAGCCTTTCATTGAGTCTAACATTGCAGGGCTAGGGAGGCAACACATGTCTCCCCATGGCTTACCATGCAGGCTGAAAAGCCTGCTTATGCAGTCATAGAGTTGGTGTCTGCACCAATCACAGTCACAAGTCCATGTGGGGTTTTCGTTTGTTTGTTTTGTTTATTTTTTGAGGTCACAGTTCAAGTAATCTTAAGGAAGGTACTGAATGACCTTGGGTGTCATTCCTTTCTGTTCAGTGAAATTGAATTATGTAGGATGCCTGTAAAAAGATGGTTACATAAATTGATATAGTTACTTTAGAAAAAGGTTAGTGGAGTTTTGAAAACTTGAACATCACGAGCTCATCTTGTGAACCATCACATCTGACGTTTCCGCCCAAGAGAGATATCAACCTATCTCCTAAACCAAGACATACACTAGTATCATAATGGCTGTATTTACAATAGCACAAAATGGAGATGCTTCAGATGTTCACTAATTATTGAATAACCATGTAATAGAATATAACTTGGTAATGAAAAAAGGCAAGAATTGCCTATATCCACTGTACCAGTCTTTTTCTTTTGGGCCACCAACTCAAAACCTAAATTATGACATGGAGACTTATTATTAGTTGTGAATGCTTGACCTAGCTTTGGCTTGTTTCCAGCTAACTCTTTTAACTTAAATTAACCTGTTTCTCTTTATCTACCTTTTGCTTTGGGGCTTTTTACTTTCCTTCCTTTTGTATATCTTACTTTCACTACCTTCTCAGGTCTGGCTGTCTGGCAGCTGTCTGGATTCTTGCTCTGGATGTACCTGCTCTTTCTCCTCATTGTCTCCTTCTCTGGTCCCTCCCAAGCCGAGATTGCTCCTCCTACTTATTCTGTCTGCCCACAAGCCTTGCCTATCCTTCCTCTGCCTAGCTATCAGCTGTTCAGCTCTTTATTAGACCAGTCGAGTGCCTTAGGCAGGCAAGGTGAAACAGATGCAACATATATTTACATAATTAAGCACACATCAGTAAATCCTTAAACAAATGCAGCATAAACACATGTAACACACCTTTACACAGTTAAAGCGATATTTCACAGCGTAAACACATGTAACCACCTTTACATAGTTAAGTATTCCACAACAACACACAACAATTTGAACCTTAAAAATAAAATGTGTTAAGATAAATGTTGAAACTACACAGCACAACTTACTTATAGGCAATTTCCAGGGCAGGAGCTGCCTGGGTGTTTGGAGTAGTAGTGTTGACTGCAAATAGGCTTGAGAGTGCTTTGGGGAGTAATGGGTTGTTATAAGATGGAATTGCATAGATGGCTGTGAAATGGTCCAAATTTATGATTTCATTTGAACAGTGTATTTACAAAAGGTGGGTTTTTACAGCATATGTGTTCGTTACACCCCAATCACCTGTGTGTGTGTGTGTGTGTGTGTGTGTGTGTGTGTGTGTGTGCAAACATCGTGAAATATATCTGTAATCTCAGCAGTTAGGAGACTGAAGAGGGAAGGACAAAGGTCTAGCCAGGGCTATACAGTGAGTCCCAGTCTCAAACTCTTGTGTGTGTTGAATATAGGAATCTGTTCTTTTTTTTTTTTTTTCTTATGTATGTTATGTGGTGTGCATGCGTTATGCATGTTTATGTGTGAGAGTGCGCCTGCAATCATGGGGCAGTGAACATGCAGCTGTAGAGGCCCAAGTTGGATATCAGGCTCCTCACTTTCCACCTTATTTGAGGAGGCAGGGTCTCTCAACAGAAACCAGAGCTAGCAGATTCTGGCCAGTCCAGCCCACCAGCTTGCTCTGGTGGGGATGCCCTGCTCCCTTCTCTGGTGTGCTGTGATTACAGACAGGCCACCTCTCTCACCTGGCTTGTCTTCTATCTGGGTCCTATAGATGTGAACTCTGGTCCTGAGGCTTGAGCTACAAATGCTTTCCCCACTCAGCCTAACATTGAGAGACCAATATAAATGGATGAAGAGAGACTAAGAAAATAGGGTAAGGGATGCTGTCATAGGTCTGTCCCCGGAGTGCTGTGAAGAGAATGTACAGTGAGCACGCAGTCTGAGTCAAGCTATGATTATTGTTTTTATTATATAATAACTATGTATAGCTATGTATTATTGTTATTGTTATAATCGTTATTTCTGTTGTAGCCTAGCAAGCATTCCTCCCACTTATTTTTAAGAGCAATCTTGTTTATTTATTTTTAGAACAATACTCTCTGTATCTCCTTTTTAAATACTTAATAAGACATTTTGGGATTTTTGTGTATAAGACAATCCATCCACTAAAGACTTTCTTTCCAACACTATTTTATTTCATGTTTATCTTTCCATGTGACTTCATTAGAGTATATTTAATTTAGGAAAGGCATTTTCATTCCAGAGACAGGTTGCAAAACATGGTGATTTGCAGTAAGGACAGAAAATTCTACAATAGGCATTACATTCTGATAAAATTCATATTATTTTTGAGAAACTGAATGCAGTATCCTGGAGCAAATACCTTTGAAAAACCAATATATGCGTTTCCCCTATATCCATTTGATATTGAACACTGAAAATCTCACTTCAATGACCTTGTAGGTTTTGAAAGGCAAATGTGCTCTCTCTCTCTCTCTCTCTCTCTCTCTCTCTCTCTGTCTCTCTCTCTCTCTCCTCTCTCTCTCTCTCTCTCTCTCTCTCTCTCTCTCTCTCGGCTTAGCCAAAAATTATTGCTAAGTTTGCACACCAAAAAGCAGACTGCTAAATTATATTAGGGTTTTGGGGCACACATGGTAGAGACTGATTTGACCTGATTTAAGCCTTCAGAGCAAGACTTCACACAAACAGAAGCACTTGTAGAAATGAATGGAAAATTCCAGTAGTTTTAAATCAATGCATGCTGGGCAATCAGTGTCCCTTATCGCTCCCCAAAATGACCTGCTTAAAGAAACTGAAGAGTGTTATAGTGGAAACAGCCACGAAATTCGTGCTCTCAAAGTGGTGATCACCTTCAGATTTATGCACTTAATTTAAGAGCGCCAATAATTTTAAATTGCTATGTGCAGCCAACAGTAACAGCCAGTTTCCGGAGAATGCCAGTATTTCCGAAACTCTCCATTGTGCCTGGTAGGGTACTTCCACGCAAAAGGTTCACAGAGACTGACTCAAAGCACATTCCCTAATTAACAAGAGAAAATGGAAAGTGGGCGACATGGCAACACATCTCAGGTTGGTTTTCTCTTTATCTTTCTTTCCCCCTAGCCAAAAGAAGGGTCTGAGTCTAGTCACTCATCTTTCCTTTGTATCGAAAAGCTGTGGGGCTTTTGAAAGAGATAAAAATAAGTCTGTCTTTTTAAGTATGGAACCCCTGGGTGAAGCCACACTCAGGCAGTAAAATAGCTCCTTGCTGTCACAAGCAGGGAAGGCCCAGGAGCAAGACAGATTGCATTAATGGGACCTCTGAAAATCCCTAGAATTCTAAGCACCACTGGAGGCCCCTGAAACCTGGCCTGGGAGTAAAATTCAGAGGATGCAAATTGGAGACAAGAGGCTGAGGCTGTGCAGGGATTTCTGTCCAGACACTTGGCGCTTCTGCAATCTTTTCCAGGAGAGGCCTTTGCTCAAGCACCTGCCCTAAGCCTTACCTCATTTGTCCCTGCCTGTGGCAGTCCCACTTTAGAAGTCCCTGTCCTCTGAGGCTCTGCTCATGTGGCCTCATCTTGTGTGCCTGTGTGTTCATGTATGCACACGAGTGTAAGGACTTAGACTGATGTTGCAATGTCTTCCTTCATTGTTCTCCACATTAAAAGAAAAATGAACACAGGACATCTCCCTGTAAAGAGATCATCTGGTGCTAAAGACCCTGTCCCTGTATGTGCTGGAATCACAGCCATG
Source organism: Cricetulus griseus (assembly GCF_003668045.3). Taxonomy (NCBI): domain Eukaryota; kingdom Metazoa; phylum Chordata; class Mammalia; order Rodentia; family Cricetidae; genus Cricetulus; species Cricetulus griseus. The sequence continues at coordinate 224,718,286 of NC_048597.1, read as the reverse complement.
TACATCATACCTGAATTTTTACCAGGGATCTGGGGATCCGAACTCTGACCTCATGCTCGCAAGTTCTTGACCCACTGAGCCATTTTTGTAGCCTTGTTCCTCTACCTTCTAAAAAGAGTGGACAATTTTTTAGCTGTAATTGGACTCATAGTCAACTGCCTTCTTTGACCTCTTCATTAAAGATAGAAGGATTTTAACAATGAGTTTAATATATTTTCGTACAGTTAACTATAACATTTAGGTGCACAGCCTAGTGTGTGTGTTCATATGACTATCACTAGGACTAAGAATATTTATTGCCCAGGAAGGTGCCTCCAGGCCTCTCTGTGGTTAGTCTCTCTGACTCTGTCTTAGGTAACCTCTGGTCTGTTTCTGCCTTTGTAGATTTGCTGTGCTGGGTTCTTCGGCAAATGAAATAGTAATGACAAGGACTATAGAGGCTAACTTGATTGTTAACTTGACATACCTGAGGCCTCCATCAGATTGGCCTGTGAGAAAGCCTGTGCGTCATTTTCTGATTGCAAATTGATGCCATAGGGCCTGTCCACTGTGGGTGGTGCCATGCCTGGGCAGGTGGTCCTGTGTTGGATAAGACAGCTGAGAAAGCCACGGGAAGCCAGCCAGTGAGCAGTGCTTCTCTGTGGCCTCTGCTTCAGTTCCCACCTCTAGGTTCCGGCTTGAGTTCCTGCCCTGGCTTCCCTTGATGATGGACTGTGACATGGAGAGGTAAGCCAAATAAACTTTTTCCTCTCTCAAGTAGTTTTTAGCTACTGTTCTGTCGCAGAAACAAAAGGCATCTTGGGTTAGCGACCTTCACTTCCCAGGCTGCCTTGAGTTGAATAGAAACCAAGGATTCCCAGCAGGCCTTATCAAAAAGAACAGAGAGACCACCCACCATGGGGGCCCATGGAAGAGCTGGCAGTAGGTTCAGCAGTTCTGATTTTCTTTTGAATTTTATATCTAAGTTATGTTTTAATTAGAAAAATTTATATTCATAATTGTTGAAGCTATAAAAATGACATTTAATTTTGCCATTTTTATGTATGCATTTCTGTTTGTCTGTGTGCCGTATTGGGAAGAGTCCTGGGGAGGCCAGATGGGGCTGTCAGTTCTGCGGGAGTCTCGGGTGATTGGGTGCTGGGAACAGAACTCAGGCTCTAATAACATTGAGTCTTAACCACAGAGACATCTCTCCAGCCCCTCTAAAATCCCATCTTAAATGTGATCAGCATCCATTAAAAACAATTTTCTCAGAAGGCCACTCTATTCACAGTGCGGCTCCTGCATACTGATATTGTGCTGAGTGAGGAGCCATTGGGGAGTTGCTGGAGCTTTAGTTTGGGGGGATCTAAGATGTTATCCCTAGCTGATTGTGTCCCAACTGTCACAAACAGGCTAGCCTGGCAATATGGTACTTCACACACCCAGGTATCTGGAGAGCAAGCAGACTCTAACAAACTTGAATTTTATGGTTTCAGTCCAAGCAAGGGCTGAAGATTAGCTGCAAGCCTTACTTGCTTAAGGGCTAGTTTGCATATGGAGTCTTCATCTTGGAATAAATATGGTTTCCTTAAATGTTTTTGTTATGATTAGTGTTATAATTAGGATGTAATTATTGACCTTACTGTAGGTGTCAGACATGAGGTAAATACCCAAGGCACTAAACATTTCATCGTAACAGAAGAGACAAATATTAGTAGATAGGAAGGTTGATGTCTTCATTGTGCCAACGAAGAGGCTGACCCCTCAATGGTGTTTAGCAAAAACGCCTGAGCTCCTCTAAAGCCCCGTAACAAGTGTACTGAGTTTGGAATCACTGCTGTCCCAATAATCCTGACTCGGCAGTTTATCTACAGTTTTTAAAAAATGGTACCAAAATAAAGAATGAAAATGAATTTAGTGTGTCTTAAAAATGGGTATGTGTCTGTATGTGTGTGCGTGCTTGTGTAAGTGTTTGTGCCTGTGTACGCATTTGTGTGGAGGACATAGGTCCACCTTTGGCGTCAATCCTCAGGTTCTGGCTACTTGCTTTCTTGAGCCAGGGTGTCTCCCTGGGACCTACAGGACTCCCTGATTAGGCAAGACTGGCTGGCCAGCTAATCCCAAGGATTCTTTTGTCTCCTCTCTAAGCACTGAGATTACAAGTGTGCACCCATGCCAGAATTTTTAATATGAGTACTAGTGATTAACCAGGGTACCTTCCCAGCCCCCTTCATTCTGTTAAAGGAGGCACTTTAGGCAGGACTCTCCAGGGGTGCTGCCTGCACTTAATCTCTCTTCTCTACCAGCTTGACCCATTCCCCAACATCTCTTCCATCTCTTCTTCTTCAGTGTCCTCTGCATGGCTGGGGACTGAACAGGATTTTTTTTTTTTTATGAAAGTCAGATCTTTGCATACCACAATTGGCTTTGATCTTACAGGGAAGAGTCCCTGAAGGGAACTGGGTAAACGGTGGCCAATGGGGCTGGGCACCTGGCTCCCCTCATTTATAGATAATATGGATTTCAATGAAAGCAGAGAGGGTCTAGGTGACTCTTGTTCAAAATGCTGTTGCTCTGTTGCAGACAAGTATCCCAAAAATAGACAGAGTGTGGCTGCCATGGGATGCAAGGATGAGGGCGCAGCATGTCCTTGGATCTGGGGAAGGATCCAGTTTCTACTGGAAACCTGACATCTCCGTGCATTCCTCTGTCTCCCCCAGTACCTCCTTGTTTCCCCATGGAGGGAGGGCGACTTTTCATTTGGAACAATGCTAATGGAGTCATTCAGGTCAGTGTCTTGGAGATAAAATCTGTCGCTCCCTTCTGCAGGTTCATTATTTCTACCTTCAGGCTGCAAGGAGGCTGCAACACTAGAGGATAAGGCTGAATCTCTCTCTCTCTCTCTCTCTCTCTCTCTCTCTCTCTCTCTCTCTCTCTCTGTGTGTGTGTGTGTGTGTATGTGAGTGTGTGTGTGTGTAGCCTTAACATTGTGATGAAAATATAAGAAAACTATTGGTCTTAAGAAGAGAATCAGGGTTTAAGTTCTGTTAAATTTTACTGCCCTGCCCCCTCACTTCTGCATATGCCTTAGTGTGGCCAATTAACAACAAGGGTGGTAACAACATGAGCTACATACAAGGGCTGAACTCAGCCTGGAAATGAACCCACAGAGTGCTGCTAATTGTTCAGTCATTTTAAACGGAAGAGTGGTGTTCTGTTGATGTGGCAATTTAAAATTATGCTAAAGCAGGACTTCACCAGCTGGGTCCTGGCTCAGTGACATACCTGGCGAAGAGCAGCAGAGCCACCATCCCTCGAGCAAAGAGAACACAAACTATTTTAGAAAGGTGGAATTTTCCCAAAGCCAACAAACAAATCACAAATAGAAGATGCAGTCCTTCGTGATGACTGGACCCTCTGGGGTTATGTCAGAGGTGTGGCAGCACCTTGTAGCTCTGAGCTCAGCTGTCACTCAAAGAGAGACACCTTCTGTGTTGAAGAAGCCAGGGCAGGGGAGGCACCCTGGGTTTTTTCACTTTGGTCTTTGAGTAGCTGAAGGCCTTTCCTAATACCTGGACTCAGCATCTCCTTGTTGACAATTAAGTCCTCAGGTCTCATAGGCCTCTGTTCTTCCACTGTTTTCTAAATTCAAATGACAATAGAATTTGCAAGTTTGGGGCTGCCTGGGAACTGTAGCAAAACAAATTTTATTTGCTCCTATAAAGGAATTCTTTTCTATTCCATCCCGTGTCAACATGGCAATTTGAGTGACCATTGCAATGATTAATCTTTTTTTGTAAGATTTATTTTTATTTTTTAATTATGTGTGTCTGTGTCTCTGTGTGTATGTGTGTGTAACTGCATGTTGGCAGATACCCTGGACCTGGAGGTATGGACAATTATGAGCTTCCAGGTGTGGGTTCTCTGCCAGAGCAGTGTGTGTTCTTACCACCGAGTCATCCCTCTGACCTGAGGTGATTAATCTCCACCATCTACATAGCTGGATAAGGAGCATCTTAGAGACTCATAAAGCGCCCTTCTGAGTGTGTCAGTCCCAGAGACAAAAGGTGCAGCAATTGAGCAATTGGTGAGAGCAGACTGACCTGAATGGAAGTGGCATTATTCAATAGGCCAGGGACCACAGGGGACAAACAGCAGGGGAGGAGGAAGGCAGCCAGCAAGCATGAGTTCACGCGGAGCCTTTGCTAGCTCCTGTAGACAGCAGATGCAGCTTCAGCTCTTTGGTCCTCACCAGAGCCTTGCAGGGAGCTTCTAGGCCTTAGCCTTGGACTCTGACTCCATTGTTGGTTTCTTTTTTGAGGGGGGAAGGGGAGTCTCCCAGATTCTTAGATCTCTAGCATCTAGGCAGCTATTGGTAGACTATCCAGAGCACAGCCGTGAAAGCCAATCCAATCAACCCACTTTCTTTTACTCATAGAGCCTGTCACATATATGCCCTCACATACACACACGTCTCTGCGTGTGCTACTCTGCTGGGTTTATTCAATAGTGATGGGGTAAGTACTTCTGTGTATGTTTATCTTATTGATTGTTGAATAAAATACTGTTTGGCCAGTGAGACAGCAAGTTAGACGGGACTGGAAGTCAAAGAGGATTCTGGGAAATGTAATAGAGAAGTGATGATCCAGACAGGAAATGACATAGCAAGGAGACTCATATTTAAGTGAAGGAGAAACAGGAAGGGTCCCTTTTTCCCGTTCGCCTCCTCCAGGGGCAAGATGTGAGCCACCGGCAAAGAGGGACGCCAATAAGGCGTCTGATAAGATAAGTCTTATAAAATATATAGATTTATGACAATTAAGACTGAGCTAACAGATGAGAATCCTAGTCATAGGCCAAGCAGCTTTGAACCCAATACAGGTTTCTATGTATTCATTTGGGCCCTAACTCAGGTGGGCGGCTGGCACAAAGCTCACACATGGCGGTGGGGCTCAGGTGGCTTTTGGTGGAAAGATTTATCGTAACACAACAGAGTGCTCTGACTTGTGCAACCATCATGACCTTGTGGCTGCTTTGCCACTCACCATCCTCACATTCCTCCCTTGACAATCAGAATTCACTTAGATAAAGCATGAATCTGGACTCTCTACAATTTTTTAATCCTGTACTATAATGTAGCATTCCTAGAATGTAAATAAAAGTCACTGAAAGCAATGAACAGCTTCTGTGAAGGCCAGAGAAGAGACCTCCATGGCCCGGGAGGCAGGGAGGCCTACCAGTTTTAAAGGAGCCTTGTCTCTTGAACTTTGGGTTTTCATGACTTTCTCACTGGCTTGCTTATGTTTTCCTTTTACAGTGAGGAAGTGTCTTGGTTGTCCTGGAAGGTGACTGTTTTAGGTGGCCAGGGCATGCCAGTTATTCTAGGTCAGATCAAGCTTTGATACTTGAGTGTCTAGAAGCATGTGTGTGTGTGTTTTCTGTGCCTTGCTTAGGGGCCCATGTCACTGATGGAGTGATCTCTTGCCCATTTTCTGTTTTCTTTTTAAATTGGGTTCAGGGAGAAATTGATGTGAGTCCAAGGCTCAGGTGCAGGGCTTGGTGAACTGTTAAACACTGCAGTGGGTTATAGTGATCACAGAGCAGAATTGTGCTCTATTGAAAATATAACCAGCTAGCTGCAATATCTGGTCAGGTATTGTGAGCCCTATGGACTTCTGTTTTCTCAAAAAAAAAAAATCAGGCTTTTGAGGCAGGCAGTGGAGGATGAGGAGGCAATCTGGAGTTGGGCAGAAGATTTGCATTTGTTTACTGTGTGAAGTACTCATAAATACTGTGCATTTGATCTATCCGATACCTGCTACTCACCATCAGAGGCAGTCGCATCAGCATGTCCTGGAGCCTTCGTGAAATGCAGAGTGTCTCAGGTCCCTTCCCAAACTAGCTCATCAGCTAGTTTGCTCTCCAAATTCTCTTCTCCCAGAATCACAGGGTTGGAGACACACTGACTTTCAATAGTAGTTCATTTTCTCAAGGCTGTGACATATCTGGAAAATGCAACCCATGACAGAAGGGTTTATTGGATCACAGTTGTGGAGTACCGTCCTTTCTGGAAGGAAATCAAAGCAATAGAAGCCCAAGGCAGCAGATCACACTGCACGGATAGCCAGGAAGCAGAGAGAGGCGAATGCTGGGGCTCAATCCTTTTTTCCCTTTTATTAAATCTAGAAACCCAGCTCCTGGAGTGGATCCACTCACATTTAGGGTGGGTATGCTCACTTCAATTAACCTAATCTAAAAACTCACCCACAGACATGCCCAAAGGTTTGTTTCCATGGTGATTCTAAACCTCATGTAGTTGCCATCGTTATTAATAATCACGTTTAATTTAATGGTACTCAGGTGTGGCCTAAGATGAGCAAATTATCAGCTGTGCGCTTATTGGAAAAGCAAAGGCAAGGTCCCCACAGATCTTCAGGATCAAGGTCTAAGGAAGATGGTCTGTGGCCCAGGACTGCCTTGAGGTGAACATCACTGATTTAGTTGATTGAGAGCTGCAATTACTTCCTTATCACCAATGGAACAGAAAAAAACAAAAAGTAACTATGTTTGAGTTTCTTTATAATGACAAAACTCTAGGATAGGATAGGATAGGATAGGATACAGCATGATTAATGAATGAATGTGGGGTGTGATGCACTATATATGAACGTGAGTGTGAGTGTGAGTGTGTGTGTGTGTGTGCGTGAGTGTGTTCAAGGGTGCGTGGGGGTGTGCATGTGTGTGTTGCTTCCCACAGCTGTTTGGCCCCAAACAAACACATGGATGCTATATTAGTTGGCTGGTGACTAGGGCTTCTTATTGGCTAGCTCTGTCTTAATTATTAACCCATTTCTATTAATCTAAGTATTTTCATGTCTTCTTATCTTACTGGAGAAGGATCCAGCCCTGTTACTCCTTTGGTGGCCTACATGGTGGCCTACATGTTTTGGTGGGCCCTCTTTCCCTATTATTCTCCTATCTTCTCTATCTTCCCTAGTATTCTCCTCATCCTAGTCCTGCCTACCTTCCCCCCTCATAGGCCAGACAGTGTTTTATTCATCAACCAATAAGAGAAACTTATATACAGAAGGACATCCCCCATTGTGAGTGTGTGCGTGTGTGTGTGTGTGCGTGTGTGTGTGTGTGTGTGTGTGTGTGTGTGTGCGTGTGCGTGTGTGTGTGAGTGTGTGTGTGGTGTGTGTGTGTGTGTGTGTGTGTGTGTGTGTGTGTGTGTGTGTGTGTGTGTGTGTGTGTGTGTGTGTGTGAGTGTGTGTGTGTGAGTGTGTGTGTGTGAGTGTGTGTGTGTGTGTGTGTGTGTGTGTGTGTGTGTGTGTGAGTGTGTGTGTGTGTGTGGTGTGTGTGTGTGAGTGTGTGTGTGTGTGTGTGTGTGTGTGTGAGTGTGTGTGTGTGTGTGTGTGTGTGTGTGTGTGTGTGTGTGTGTGTATCCAGAAAAAAATGGTGTACTGTGAAAAGTGAACCATAAGCAGAAGACAAGGCAATTGGGAGCAGTCTTTCCCACTGTATTAGTGGAAGGTGGCACTGGATAACCTGGGTGAAAATGGAATTTGTAGGCTGGATATGGCATAAATCAACCCTCCAACAGTTAGAAAGGGGACTTACCAGGGAAACTCCTGGGATCTAGAACAGTTGTGGTAGCTGATAAATAGTTTTTCCAGGCCACGGCGTCTTATTGGGATAAACTAAAATTTTGGTAATGAAAATTTCCAGGTAGGTTTGGGTCATTAGAAGGATGAGGTGCCTGTTTTGTGTGATGGGGATGGATGAGTTTCCCAAAGGAATCTGCTATTCCTAAGAAATGTGAGCAGCCAAGGGGTCTGGGAGGATGGCTGCATTGTACAGCAAGCACAAAGGCCGGAGCCCCAGTCCTCAGAACCCACAGTAAAGTCAGGCACAGTGGTCCATGCTTGTCATGTGTTGGGTGGGGACCAGAGGATCCTGGGGCTCACTGGCAAGACATTCTAGCAGAATCAGTGTGGTCTCAGACCACGAGAGACCCTGTCTGAAAATACAAGGTGGAGAGTGACTGAGGAAGACAGCATGTTGGTCTCTGGCCTCCGAGTGTGCGTACACTCATATGTACACACACAAGGGTGGGGTGCATAATAAAGGAAAAACGTGAGAAAGGGATTTTAGCAAGCAAATCAATTTACTGATATTTGTAGCTATAGTGTTACAAATTCAACATTATATGTGAACCTTAGTCCTGGCATACTGATGGGGGATCTGGAGCAGCAAAGTCCTAGGTCTTCCAGGAGTTACCCTGTTGGCTCATTGGCATGCTCAGCTGTAGGATTTCTCTTTGTATTCTGTCTGGAGTAGTTCTGTCTTAGATAATGTAGAGAGTTGTGTGTGTACCCCCCAAATAAAGTGTCCATCTGCATTCAGAACAGTTGCTGTCAGTACGGCTGTGAAGTTTCCCTGGTGAGAAGAAGGTCCATCCTGCTCTCCAATAATGCCAGGAAATATGCAGCAGGGCCCAGGAGAAGGGACTTGTTGGACATCTTTCTCTCTAACAGTTTTACAAGGGATTAGGAAGATTAAGCCCATCCCGGAATTTGCCACATTGGTTCCACACACTATTTGTTTTTATGAATACTTTGTTCAAGTGGGACAAATGGCTAACACACTATGTGAGTTATGGACCTATTATTTTTTCTCCTCTTGATTCTGCCAGTTAATCACAAAAATGACTTGTCTGTGTGTGGGATTTCCCATGGCCTGTGTCTGTGCCATGGTAACAGTCTCTGACAATACTAACTCTAGGAGGAGAAACTGGTGTGGACACAGGCTTATTAAATGTGACTGTGAGGAGGCGGATTTGTGAGCCATTATTTATTTATTGTGTGGAAGACAGAGGTCAACCTCAGGTGTTTTTTCTCGGAGCAGCTATCTACCAAGAGACCTCACATCTCACCATCACCTGGATTACAAGTGTGTGCTGCCACCCCTGGATCTGTACATGTGTCCAGGGAACAGAACCTAGGTTCTCATGCTATGTGGCAAGCACTTTATGTTCTGTGTTATCACCCCGTGCTGTGTGACACTTTCCTGTAGGGAGGATTTCCCACTCCAGATAGAACCAGTGGCAGGTCAAACCATGGATGTCGCTGAAGTCCTACTTGGCCAGCTGCTGAGTTTTATTGGGATTACGTACAGGAACGTGGGTGAGGGGTCACTTACAGGGAAGAAATGACTCTCAGACAGCTGCATCACCAAAGCCCACCCAGAATGGATGACACCTCACAAAGCTGGGAGCCTGGGGCTCACTGTGCAACCTACCCAAAACTCTACAGGTTGGATAGTGTCCTCTTCAGGCGGCTCAGTTGGTTTCTGCTTCTTCTGAGTCACTCGCAACAGACCTTACAACTTAAATATGCTTGGGGAAGGAGAGCCGACTCTGGTCAATTCCAAGGATATCCTGATATGTTTGAGTTGTTTGCCTTGTGGTCTTAAAAAGATCCCAATGGATGGACATGGAATGTCCCTCTTCCCCATAGAGCATCCTGTTGTTTAACCGCTGTTATAAGTCCCATGTCTTCACAAAGCTTCCCACCAAGATGGAAGGGTTGATGTTAAAGGAAATTGCTAAATAACTCTCTGACCCAGGCCTTTGAAAAGAACTGTGCTGATAGCTTGACTTCCAGCTGGGATTTTCTAACATTGACAAATCCTGGAGGAATGACAAAGGCTAGGGGTAGAGTGTCCCCTGTCCTCATTGGCATCAACCCCTAACTCACCCAGGGGTTCGCTTTTCATGTGGCCTGTGACTTGGTGCTTCTTTCACCATGGCCTATTACAGAGATAGCCAGTGATTATCCCACCAGAATGCACTTAAAAACTGTCAGTGGACCAAGGCCACAAGAGCCTGCACCAGTGACCAAGAGTAACTGGTTTTAGATGAAAGTACTATGGAGTTACTGAACTTGAGATCAGAGAAATGTTTATGTTCCCAGGAGGTAGCCAGTCTTTCTCTGTCCTGCCAGCCAACACCCCCTAAGGAGGCTATTTATCAATTATGAAAACTTGACTGATAGCTTAGGCTTGTTTCTAACTACCTCTTTATAACTTAACACATACCTTTTAATTTATATTCTTTTACATGGCTGGGTTACCTTTACTTGGTAATGCCCGTGCTGCTTCCTCTGAGCCCTGGTGTGTCTCCCTGCACTCCACCCTTCTTCCCAGCATCCTCTGTGCCTGGAAATCCTGCCTAGCTATTGGTCATTCAGCTTTTTATTAAACCAATCAGGGTGACCCTTCTTCACAGAGAACAAAAAGATTACTCCACAACCCTGGGAAGAGGACTTAGGGAGGGCACTGAATGGAATGGGTAGAGAGTGACTTCTCTATAGAGGTGTTAGTTCTGTTTCTTTGTTAAAGGGGTATTATATATAATGAAGACTTTAGGTGGGTAGCTCAGTGCTTGGAAACCTCCTCCATTTCCAATTAAGGTTAGCAGCTATATCACTTCCTAGCTGCACTTGTAGCAGTCATATTATTATGGTATATGTACAAAGTATAATATGTGCATATTGTATTTTATACATATTATGCAGTGTATACCATGTGTGGTTTAATATATACTTATGCGTAGTATATGCTAGTACACTCACATATTTGAATATATAAGACCATATATAAATATAAACAATACCTATAAGCATGACTATAATATGATATATATTACTTAGGTGACATATGTGTGTTATGCAAATTTATTTGTATCTATGCTCAGCACTTATATTTGGATTTATGTTCAAGATATAATTTTAATTGTGACATATTCATACATAACTTAAATATATTTTATTTTATGGGTATGAGTGCTTTTCCTGCATCTATCTGTGTGCACGGTGTGCGGTGCCAATGGGGGCCAGAAGAGGACATCAGATCCTGGAGCTAGGGTTAAAAAGAGTTGTGAGTCACAGAGTGGATACTGGGAAGCAAACCTGTGTCATCTGCAAGGGCAGCAAACACTCTTTACCTCACAGCCCTCTCTCCAGCCCCTGCTTGCTTAGAATTTTACAGGGAAATGTTTGTGAAATCCCAGGAGTTGTGGAGTGTGGGATTTACTTCTCTCAAATATAAGGTCTTTAAAAATTCTCTCTCTCTTCTCTCTCTCTCTTTCCTCTCTTCTCTTTCCTCTCTATCTCTCCTCTCCCCCGCTCCACACCCATATGTCTGTCTGTGTGAATGTATGCCATATGCATGCAGGTGCCCACAGAGGCCACAAGAGGGCACCAGATGCCCTGGGTATGGAGTCACAGACTGTATAAGAATCACCCATGGGTGCTGGAAACCAAACCTTGGTCCTCTGGAAGAGCAGCCAGTCCTCTGAATGACTGGCCATCTCTCCAGCCTCCAAACTCCAGGTCTTCTTATAGAGTACAAAGGGCCTTGTTCTGACTCCACCAGGAAATTTGTAACAAGCTCTACCTCAGCACAAATGGAGTAGCTTTTGGTATACTGACTTTTCTTTCCAAATGTCATAAATTTAAGATCTGCATAAAAATAAAGGGCAGGTCATGTTTGAAGTCTGCCTCTTGACTAACTTTAGCTTGGGACCTGGGTAATTTGAAAGTACAAAAAAGCCCAAAGAAACTTCCCGTCCACAGGGACTGCTTTCAAGAAATGACCATTGTTCAGTACCCATTCAGAGAAAAACTGACTATTCCTGGCAAATGGATGATATTTTAAATCCTCATAATTTATTTATTCTTATTTTAACCATCACAAAAATTATAATCAATTATACATGAAAGTGAATATCAGAGGCCGGAGCAGAGACACTGGCAAACATTTCTTCTGTGCTCGGTCACCTCCAACAGCAGACACCTCACTGTTGCTCTTGTGCCTGTCTTCAAGATGCATGCATATATTATGTGTGTCAAGTATTATGTAAATGTGCAGTTATCACTGCTGTACACACCATTTTCCACCCCAAGCGCCAATTCGATTTCTATAAACAACTGTTTCTCAAAAGCCATGTTTAGCATTTTCCTCCCCAGTGACCTCTGCTCGCCTAGGACTGTTTCATGCTTCCCCTGTGTTTTTAAAGAATGAAAGCGGCTTCTTTGCTAAGTGAATGTCTCCAATCCTTCCTGCAGAAGACAATACAAGAGGTGGGGTTTCTTACTGGATGGGTTTCCTCTTGTTTGGTTCTAGACTGTTTGGAAATGCCTGTAAAGAACTGAAATTGGATTGTGTGGGTTTTGAGTGTGGATCTTGCTTTCCACCTTGCTGTTACGAGTCTCCTTCCTTGGCATTTAGTCATTGAAAAGCTATTCTCCTGAAAGAAGAGCAAGTTGAATTACAACTGAAGTTTTCTGTTCAGTTTTCCCTATGTATGACCTGCTTCCATCTGAAGAGAATTTTAAGGAGACTCTATTGAGAGCAGAAATACTGCCTTCCTGGCCCCAGCTATGCATGGAAACTTCTGTTATGACAGGGTGCTCTTAATTGTCACTTTGGGTCATTCACGGTGACAGGAATAAAAGCAACAACAGGAGTTCTGTGTGGGATGAGAGTAGAGTTCACCTTGGCTATTAAAAATTCTAATGGCGTGAGAGCCAATCATTGCAAATTCAGGTGGCTCTTCTGAAGGTACTGAGGTGCGTGACGGCCGAGGTAAACATTTCATCCCCAGACAGCTCCATCAATTAATTACCACTCAGGATGCTCCAGCTTGCCTGGATGCTTACAGCGCTGTGCAGGGTGCTTGCAGCCTGCATGCTCTGGGAAAGTGCAGGCACTTAACAGCATTTTCCTCATGTACCTGTTTGCTGCTTACTCAGGTAAAGCTCTGACCTGAAAATATTGGACTCCAAACTCCACTTTTCCCGCTACAGAAACATCTAGAGTGATTTAAAATAGAATAAAAAGCACTGTGTCTGAAGAGGGCAGCCTTTCCACAGTTTCTTGGAAATCACTCCTCTTCACCATAGGCAGCCACAGCCCATTATCTTTTCATTTATGTGATCTGACATTCCTGAATGCTTCTACTTGTGCCCAAAGACCTATTCTCTTGAAATTCATTTTAAAATCACATTTATTTAGTTGTGTGTATGCGGGGGTGGGGGGTGGGGTACAGATGTGTGTAGGTGTGCTATGGCATGGGTGTAAAAGTCATAAAACAACTTGCAACTTGTAGGAGTGTGTTCTCCCCTCCTACCATGAGGGGCCCAGGGACTGAACTCCTGTCATCAGAGGTGACAAAGAGCCTTGACCCTCCAAGTCATCTCATAGGTGCCTACTCCTTTTAAATTAACCTTAATTCACCTCATATTTTTTCATTAAAAAAATGTCAGATCAAGCAAATGACAAAAAACATTTCTGAATAGAAATCTATGCTTGGAAGCTGTAATCTCATCTTTAATGTCTGAGCATGTATTTTAATAACACACAGTTGTTTATTTCCCTGTGGCATTTTAGTTTATAGCATTCAGAAGTTCTTTAAGAACTTTTAAGATCCCTAGTCAGCCAGGGGGAGAAAAACCAAAGTGTGTTTTGTTTGGTGTTGGCCTTTTATAAACAAAACAAAACAACTGGTTTTTACCACTTTTATGGACCACAAAAAGAAGTCTCATGAACATTTGAGAAAAATCATAAAAGCACTTGTCTGAAGTCCTGTTTGATTACATAGGAAAAACTTCAAAGCTTTCCACTTGGAAAACACATTGTCCTGGGAAGTGATCACGTCAGTAGCCTTCAGTGCATGGTGTTCACTGGTCCTCTCCCCCTGTAGGGCAGAAAGCCAGGCTCTCCTGCCTCCCCCACATCCTAATAGTCATCCAAAGACTTAATGTATTTGCCTGTATTGGGGAACAGCTACAGCCAAGATGGAGTGTGGGTATGTTTGTGCAGAGAATGCGTCTTCTCACCCCTCCTCTCCATGTAAGAGGCAGCAATACAATGGATAAACTGTCACCTGGAATATGCTCATGGGCTCAGAGCAGGGGTTCTTGAGAGTTTCATGTCCCTAAGTGCTGTGTCCGTGTCTGTAGGGATGGAAGTAGGGAATCTCCAGGTGCTGGGGTGATGGCTCCATGAGTAATATGCTTGCCATGCAACCTTAGGACCTAAGTTAGTTTGCCAGCATGCACTTAAAAGCTGGACATGGCAGTGATGATCTGGAACTCCAGCCATGGGGAAATGGAGATAGGCAGATTCCTGGCACTCACTAAGCAGCCAGTTTAGTCAAAACAGGGAGCTGTGGTCAGGGAGAGATGTTTACGAGGTTAAGAGCACTCTCAGCTCTTCCAGAAAATCCAAATTTGGTTTCTAGCACCCACATCAGGCATCCTCCTATAATTCCCCAGATGAGTGATCTCAAAATGGTAGGAGGAGGGTGAAGCTGATAGATGCTCAACCTTGATCTCTGGCCTGCACATGCACATAAGTGCTTTCACACCTGTACACACTCACAAACTTATACATGTAACACACACGCCTCCAGTTCAATAGATTGCTGATTTCGGCAAATGTCCCTACTGCCCTTCACCTGTGCAGAGTTTGTGCTTTCAAAAGCACTGGCACCTAAGTCCAGGGAGATCTGACTGTCCATGAAATTGGTCTGGCCTTGAGGTTAGAATCCTAGGTTTGGATTAGCCCTATTCAGACAAAAGTGCTCTAATTAGCTGGGGGTAGATGCTTCCCACTTAACAGTGCCCTCTGAGTGTGTCATTAATACAAAAATTCTGTGAAATTATATGAGATTTGACTTTAGTCCAACATTCCCAGTTTAAAAGAATAGAAATGACTTTGCTGTTGCTGTGTCTCAGATCAAAGAGAAGGAAAAATAGGAAAAATAGCACAATCCCAGGTTTATTTTCATGTATCTTACAAGGCCACACGAGCTCCAGTATCCACCTGTATCTATATGTTCACATTCCCTGTTGTAGACTATCCCAAACAGGACCAGGGCTAGTCTGTTCTAATAGTCATCAACAATCCTTTGCTACTCATGAAGAAATCTGAAACTGTGTGTGTGTGTGTGTGTGTGGGCATGTGCCCATGTTCATTTAAAAAAAAAACATGGCTGTGATTGACTATAATGTGTGTTTTACAACTTGTCAAAGATGCCTTTCTGGGAAATCTTCAGTCTTCAGCTCATTAAATCTTCAGCTCATTAAAACAATTTTGAGTTTTAATTTCTAAGCATGGTAGGTTGTCTTAATGTTATCTGTGGGTAATGAATGTCACTATCCCTAACTTTCTGCTATGAATTGTTTTTTCACATTTTGTTGTCAAATAGTGAGCCATCCTGGGATATTATGGGAAGCCGACATGGGGGATAGGTGGCAATCAATTGGTTACTCTTCTATGAAGAAGTCATCAACAACAAAATCTCAAACCAAACCCCTTTGGAACGTTCAGTTTCAAGGTTACCCTGCATGTTGGAATGATGTTGAGCTTCAAGTATTCATTGACACCAGAAGCTCCATGACAGTTCCCCAAGGACTTAGGATCCAAGTGTTAGACTGATAGACATAGCTCGCTGATGTCTTAACCACAGCAGCCTGTATATTTGAAAGAATACTAGACCAATGTCAATTATCAATTGATATTCAGTAGCTGGAGAAAGGAAGGGGAAAAGTGAATAAGTTCTTCTTTGGGCAGATAACATTGGGATATTGATTTGAATTTTTGTAGAGGGCTGTCCCCCTAACATAGCAGCTGCCATCTTTATCAGAGCAGCTGTGACAAATCACAAAGGAACTTCTAAGACTCCTCAGAGGAGGAGGAGAGCATCATTCATGTCCAGTCTTGACTTGGAATTCTGGCTGCTTCTGCCTGAACCTTCCAACTGACTTGTATGTGATCTACCTAGCAACACTTGGTCTCCTGGGCTCCAGACACCCTAGAGTATGAAGGTTAACTGAGGGGAGAACCCTATTTAGCCTATTTAGGCAGCTGGAGGGAAGTTGTAGCTAGGATAGGACTTGCTGGTGGTGTGGCTTTTGGGGTTCTACTCACACTCCTGTAAGTAACCTTTCACCCATGTTCTGTAAACAAGACAAATGAACTCATTGGCTCCCCAACTTGGACTTGGTGGAAAATACTTTAGTCTGCTGGTGGTGCCATACAGGGGTGAATAAATATTTCTTTACATCTCTATGGGAAAAGATAATGCAACAGAATTAAATCACGGATCCTCTTTGAAGCAGAAAAGCTCATTGCCTCTTACCGGCACAAAGTAAGACTAGCATCCTCTATGTTGACCTTCCTGCTTTCCTGGTGCCTTAATATCTGGTACCACAGCCACCTTAGCCTTGGATCAGAGCTAGCTGAAGACTGAATTTTCAGAGAAGTCCTTAGAGTGCAGCCACACCCACTGGTGTAAGCATCCTGGAACACATTTGAGGACTTATTAAGGAGATGGCATGGTCCACAAAGGGATAAAATATTTGTGGCGTGGCAATCATGGAATAATTTTGCTGACCATTGGGTGGAAGCTTTTGAGAAATCTGGCTATTTTCCAGTAGCCTATTCCATGGTTGTCTCTAAGAGTTTAGGAACACAGAATCAGCCCCAGCTTTCCTCATGTGTCTGCAGATGTCTGAGGAGAGCTCAGTTTGCTTCCTGCATTGACGCTGGTAGACTTAGGTGTCTATAAGACTGGGGGTAGCAGATTAAGCCCAATAGTTAATGCCAGTGAGTCCACTTCTCCAAAACATAGCAGGGTCAAGTTGAGTAGCAGAGAATGCTGCACAACAAGAAAAGCTTAGAGTGTATGTATTGAGCTTCCTGTTTGCTGTTTGAGCCTTGTGCCAGAAGGGACTTGGAGGTTATCCTGTGTTCCCATCTTCAGGGATTTCCACTTCTGTCTCCTTGAGCAAACTGACTATCCAAGGTTTTAAAGTTTTAATTTAAATTTAAAATTCTATTTTTCTAAAAGATGTATTTATTTTTAACATTTATTTTGTGTGTGTGTGTGTGTGTGTGTGTGTGTGTGTGTGTGTGTGTGTGTGTTGTGCAGGTATGTGCACAGGTGGGTGGCTCAAGAGGCCAGAAGAGGGCATCAGATCCCCTGGAACTGCAATTATAAATGGTTGTGAGCTGGACAGAGTGGGCCTGGGAACCAAACTCTAGCCATCTGGCGCAAGCACTCTTAACTGCTAAGGCATCTTCCCAGCCACCACTGGTTTTTAAAAAGGAATTAAAGCCAAAATCTTTGTGAAGCGACCATGTTCTGTGTTGAGGAATAATGTCACCTTGTACCTTGTGTG
Source organism: Cricetulus griseus (assembly GCF_003668045.3). NCBI lineage: Eukaryota > Metazoa > Chordata > Mammalia > Rodentia > Cricetidae > Cricetulus > Cricetulus griseus. The sequence continues at coordinate 224,701,055 of NC_048597.1, read as the reverse complement.
TGCGATTCCCTAGGTCGGGGTGACCGACTTCAGAATTGGACTTGAGCCTCCATAAGAGAATGGCTGTGCTAATAGGGTACTCTAGATGTTTATCATAGGGCATTACAGCCTCCTCCATATTTAGCCAAACACAACTTTCCCCCTATATTCTTTATTTCTTTTTTGAAATTTTCATACATGGGTACAATGTATTATTTATCATATTCATTTCACCCACTACTCCCCACAAATCCTCTGTACCCTCCCAACACATTTCTGTGCCAACCAACTACACACACACACACACACACACACACACACACACACACACCCTCTACATATACCTCCACACACACCTCCACACCTCCACATGCACACCTCCACATGCACACCTCCACATGCACACCTCCACATGCACACCTCCACATGCACACCTCCACATGCACACCTCCACATGCACACCTCCACATGCACACCTCCACATGCACACCTCCACACACACCTCCACACCTCCACATGCACACCTCCACATGCACACCTACACATGCACACCTATACATGCACACCTACACAGGAGCACAACTCTTCTCATGTGCTCCAATACCTCCACCTCCACACACGCCCCACCTCGTCTCCTCTGCCCCTTTTCCCCGCTCCTCTCTCCCCCTCCATCCTTGTCCCCACCTCCCCTCTCTCCCTCCCCTTCCCCCCCTCTCCTCACCTCTCCCTACACTCACCTATACACCTACCTACACCCCCCCCCACATACACATACACACAGGCCCTATTGAGTTCAATTAGTGATGCCCACATGCAAATGATTATGCAAAATACTTTCATTTTTTATTTTTTCCATTTGTGAACTTACACACTTTTCTGATAGGAAAGACATGAGCAAGCTGGCCAGGACTGACTGGCCAGAGGACCAGCATTCACGTTCACTCCCATGCCATGTGTGGAAAACTTTACATCCTTAGCACATGGTGTCCCTTAGGGTGAATCGGGCTGTAGCTTTTCCTAGAATACAGGACTAAATGTGAGAGAGCAGCTTAGGCTGCCACTCACAACTTAATGTAGGAAATGGAACACGATAATTTCCATTGCATTCTCGTTGTCATCCGGGATAATCGTGATTCAAGGGTGTGACAATTCAAAAGCAGGGGTTGTTTGAGGCTGTCCTCCAGTATAACTCCTGCATTCTGGTGGCGTGAACACTACCTGCCCTTACTTGGGGCCTTCAGTTAGGACTGTCAAATCCCAAAGCTAGGGAATTGAACTTGGCATAAATTCTGCATATTCAGGGCTATTGCTGTCTCACAGAATTCCTTTCTGTTGGGTTTGTTCAAGCCTCTGACATTGGAATACAAAGTTACCATCTACAGAGTTCATCCTCAAAATCCACCCCATTGAGTTACACACGCAACAGCAGCAACAACAACAACAAACCTTTTAAAAATACAAAGAATGCCACCACATAATTTTAAGTTTATGATTGTTGGCTGGGCCACACTTGTGGCTTTCCTGGGCTACCTGTGTGCTCATGGACAAGAAGCTGGACACGTCTGTCTGATACTGTCAGTGTGACATTTTTGCTTCCACTCAGTGGAAATTTGTCCTGATACACACATCACCACCTTGCTGGATAAGAATAGACACATACCAACACAGTTTTTAAGATGTTTAATTCTGGTTATTTCTTTTGTGTATGAGTGATTTTTAGTGAAGGCGTGTAAGCGCCGTGGTGCATGTACACTGAGAGCCTAGGACAACTCATAGGAGTCGCTTGTTTCCTGATATTTTGTTTTTCTGTGGACAGAACTCAGGTCACAGATTGTCACGCCTAGGCATAGGTCCCATTGTCCTGTGAGCCTTCTTGCCAGCCCCAGTGTGATACTTTCTTAATCTGGATGTGTGGCTCCCATACTGTATACTCTGTGAATTCTACATTTACTTTGGTCTTCAGCCCCTGGGGTCTAGATATTTACCCATTGTCAGTAGATAAAAATGGGGCTAGAGAGATTGTTCAGTGGTTCATAGCACTGGCTACTCTTGCAAAGGACCTGGGTTCAGTTCCCAGTACTTACAGGTTGGCTCACCACCATCTGTAACTCGAGTTCCAGGGGATCCAACACCCTCTTCTGACCTTGGCGGGTATGAAGCACTCGTGTGTTGTACATGGCTATGTGCAGGAACAGCACCCAGACACACTGAAAGCACAATTGGGAAGTGTGCCTTTTTTGCAGTAGGCGTGGCCTTGTTGGAGCAAGTGGTCACTGGGAGTGGCTTTGAGGTCTCAGATGCCTACCTTCCTGGCTTCTTGCTGCCTGCTGATCGGATGTAGAACTCTTAGCTTCTTCTTCAGCACCATGTCTGCCTGACTCCACCATGCTACCTGCCATGATGATAATGAATTAAACCTCTGAAACATGAGCCAGCCCAAAGTTTTTCTTTCTAATTGCTGCCATGGTCATAGTGTCTCTTCCCAGCAAAGGGAACCCAAAACAAGACACACAAAATACAATAAAAAATAAAATTGCATAAATAAAAGAGCTGCTATATTTTTGCCCGAGTTTATACTTTTCAGTAGATTTAATCTCTGCTTTCACATGTTCCCCAACATAATACTTTAATAAAAGTCTACACTCTTTGTGATAGTTCATGTTTGCTTCCTTCACTGGATTTTCCGGAGGACCAGCATGGAGACTGCTGATTCATTCATCTATCTCTTACAGAGTTATGGAGACTCCTCACTCACTCACTCACTCACTCACTCACTCACTCACTCACTCACTCACTCACCTCTCTCATATACAGTTAGCAAATAAACTAGTTAACAAGAGTGGTAAGAGGGATACGGTGCTGTCCTAATCCTTATAGTCCAGTGAGAGGTGTGGACAGCACAGTAAGGTAGCAAGCAGTCACAGGTAAAGGGTGAAGACTGACGGGGGTGGGGGGATCTGCCGTGTGGTTCTTGGGGGCAGAGTGTAGGAGGAGGTGAAGCTTGTTGGAGGAGAGCACCACCCTGCTGCTGCTGATTCATTCACCTAGCACAACTTAATCAGCAGCAAAGTTGTAAAGTTAAAGTGAGACAGGACCGAAGAACCGGCAAGTGAGGTGCTGGCAGCACTGGACTTCGGCAACCGTGCAGCAAGCCGGGTAGTTCCCGGAGGAGCATGGAGTCTGTGCTCTGCCACAGCTGCTTCCGGCCAGCCAAGCACGAAGGCTGGGGTAGGTCCCCCTAAGGAGGGCTCATTCATTGTTCACTCTCACGCTAGAAAAGCAGTAAAACCCAAACCAAAGCCTGTTCAACATGGTCCCTAAATCAGTCTTCGCTGCTTGCTTAGTTCCATTTGTAGGTTGTGGTGCTGAGGCAAGCTTAGATGTGGTTCATTTCTGTCTTTTGTAGTTGAAAGAGGGCACCCAAATCAACCCCACCCCCGCTTTAGGCTGCATAACTGCAGGAGGAAGAGGGCAGAGGCTTCGGGGTGACTCAAAGCTGGCAGGGAAGGACCAGGAGTCTGAAAACCAGGACCATGGGGAAAGGTGGTGAAATAAAATGGGTTGTTTTAATGCAGGGAAGAAAACAGCAGAAAGGGTGTCTAAGGAGACATGGGGAATGCGTGGGCTGCTGGATATGCACTTAACTGAGGTTCTATTAAAATGGAAAGGTTTCAGTTGACTTTCTGTGGTGTTTCTTTCTCACTGTTGGGCATCTATGTAGCACTTGAGGTTTGTTAGAACCCTTCCCCTGAGGGAACTGGGTGCAGCTTCTTCGTTTCCATGAATGAGCTCCATCTTTCCCTCTTAAAAGGAAGGTAATTAGCTCACAGACACTGCAGTGTCTGGGGATGGCAATGGCAAAACAGCCCATTTTGGAGTTTTGTTCCTAGATATCTAAAGTGTAAAGAGAATTATGCAGATGTCTCAGTAATGCTGTTAACAAACGATTCTTGAACTTCATTGCACCTCTTTGTTTTTTTAAATGACTCTGTGGTGTGTGTGCACGTGCGTGTATGTGCACCCAAGCAGGTGAGTGTACATGTTAACTTTGAGTGTGTTCCTTGGATGCAAACTTTATTTATTTTGTTTGAGACTGACTCTTCCTTCACCGGGACTCAGGGCTCATGGATTTGACTAGGACATTTAGCGATGATCCCAGGGATCCCACTATCTCTGCCTCCCTGGCACTGAGATTACAGGCACACAGCACTGCACTCTGTTCATTTTAGGTGGATCTGGGACATGGAACTCGGAACATCTTGTTTGCAATGCAAATACATAACCCACTGAGCCACCTTCCTGGCCCAACTTTTCTCTCTTTGGTTTGCCTATTGTTAAATATTTAACACAGACTCTCTTGTAGTCTCTTGTTTGGGTGTCTGTGAACCCAGCATTACCATGTAAACTAGAATGTTCCAGTGCTGGAATGCTGGCTGCCACATTTCTTTGAGCTTTTATAATCTTGCTGTTGTGCACTACCTTCCTCTGAGATTGAAACATTCCATCCTGCAGAGAAGCTCCCAGAACTCAAGGCGAACAACTCAAAATAGCTTTAGGAAGTCTCTGAATCTGAACAGATTCACTAGGTTCCACCCTCCCTAAGACTTTGAAGACAATAAAGACAGTTGAGAGTCCTTCTCAGATAAGCCAAGCTGCAAAGAAGACCCTGGTGCCAGATCCACAGCCTGGAAGAAGCAGAAACTAGCCCAGTTGCCTAGAATGGGTTTAGACCCAGTGAGTCACTGGGAGAGGACACTCTCCAACCTGTTGAGCTGCCTGCAGGCTGTGCAGTGTGCTCTAGGTTCCCAGCTTTTGTGAGCTCTCACTTATGCTGGGGTAGGCTTTGGTGATGTAGCTGTCTTTGAGTCATTTCTGGGCCTATAAATAACTTCCTTACCCATATTCCCAATAAAACTTGAATCACCAGAGTAGAATTTAGTGGTGTCTGTACTTTGGTCTGCCCTGGGGTCCCTGGAGTGTGTAGATGTGTGTGTGTGTGTGTGTGTGTGTGTGTGTGTGTGTGTGTGTGTGTTGTACTCTTCAGGAAAAGTCTTGTCATATAACACTTAAGCAGGGAACATGGCATTTCTGTCTAGCTCATTCTCCTCTGGGGTCTTGTTCTTTTTCATGATTTATTTTACTTCTTTGGTAATATATAAACTTGTTTTTCCAGTTGAAATAAAAATTCTAAACCTATGCTTGCCATCTAGACTTTAGGGTGTCTGAACAATGTGAGTTGGTTCCTGGTTCCTGTTTGTCAATGTCTGTTCTAAGATGTTAAATGCAGATGGCTAATTGGCAGCTTCATACACAAATGATTGGTTTTTTTTCTTTGCTTTCTTCAAATATGCCCAAGACTCAGTAAAGCCACACCAGGAAAAAATAGCTTTAACTCAAAAAATGTACATGTTCTCAAGTTGTTTACCTTGTGGTGATAGACAGTTAGACTTGTAGCGGGCCAGGCATGGGACAATTGCATGCTGAAGTACCACGACTGACGAGTTGGCTGGCCATCTCTCAGCCTCTGGATTTGGTCCATTTTCCAGGTTGTATAACGTAGTCCTTCTGTTTGAAAGATGCTGTGTTACAGCAGAGCCCTGTCACTAGAACCCTGAAATGCCTTTGTGAGGCTGGCTGCCTCCCTTACACCAGTGTCTGAAATATAAGTGGCCTGGATTCCTATAAGACCCACAAGGCCTGGGGCATGAACAAGAAAGGCAAATAGGTTAAATACTTCAGTCCTACTCATCCTTTGCCATTGGCTTCTGCTGGCGTTTGTAGATCATTTTGGTTCTCAGGTACAACATGGGCCCCTTACCTATCACCTACTCCCATTATCTGTTCCCGTCATCATCGTCCTATCACCTACCCCATAATCTGCTGCCCGTCATCCACTGCTATCATCAGTTCCCGCCATCCACTCTCATCATCTTCTTATAATTCACTCTCATTCCCTGGCTAACCTGAAACCACATTGCAGAACTCCTCCTGCTAATTTCTTCAACTCTGGGATAATGGTGTCACCCTGTTTAAGAAATTTTGAAAGTGACTAGAGCTCTTGGGGTACTGATGCTTTGGGATACTTGACCTAAAGAAAGATGCTTCTGTTACCACTGTCCATCCAGGAAGCTCTTTTCCCATTCATGTTTCCTGGAAGGAGAATAGGGTGAAATCTACAAGTTACTAGGGAAGTACTGTATTCCAGACAGGGGGTTTGCCTAGTCACACAATTAAGACTTACCCCAAGATTTGTCTCTATCTCCTAGGAGTACTTTATAAATTTATAGTCTCAGAGGTGGGGTTACTTTTGAAGGAAATTGCAAGACTGGGTGGTCAAAGAGTTTTGATACAGGTTGGATGCAGAAAAGTTGGAGACTGCTAAAAGGGAAAGTGGTCATTCTTGGTAGAGAGGGAACAGGCAGGACTCCTAGAATACATGATCACTCGACTGGGCTGTGGTTCAGGATCCAATCTTTACCCCAGGTACTTTCTTTTCCAAGCAACCTCACAACTTCTGGAAGCATTTTTCCAGATTTGTTGGCTCCTGAGAGAGAACTGTCGCTAATTGGATATTTGAGTTCTTGTCCTTAGGTTGGTAGAAGGGTGAGATGGAATTATTTTGGAGTTTGTGCTTCTTTCTAAAACTTAGTATAGATAATTGGTGAGCTTCTTAGAAATTCAAGTCTCTGAACTCTATTGTCAGAAAGAAAACCCTGAGGCCCCACAGCCAACCACCGGCTGCTGTAAGAACACTAGCACTCTAGAGAGAAAGGTGCAGTCACCTGGCTGGTTGGTCCAGTAAGATGACTTTTGTCCAAGTTGAAAACCAAACCAAGCATTATCACTAGTTTTTGTTTGTTTTTAAAAAATCTCAAGGGAGTCCTACAAGATTTTGTGATTGTGATATTTGATTGACTCTCCCATATAGTCACATACATTGGAACCTCAGCAAAGTTCTAAACAGTCCGGTCCTTGCTTTTGTAATTAATACTGACCAGTTGTTTTGTTCTTTAATCTTTTCATCTTAAATTTTCATTAGTATTAGAAAGGACATGAATGTGTGAACACGGCGTACTGCAATGACCTTTCCTTGTAAAATTAGCTGTACTGGAGGCTGGCATAGACAAGCTAAGATGGCTCAGTTAATAAGGTCCATGTGAGTATGAGGACCCAAATTTGATCCCCAGCACCTGCATAAAAGCTAGGCATGACAGTGTGTGCCTGTAATCACAGTGCTGGGAAGGAAGAGGCAGTGGATCCCTGGAGTTGTTGGCCTGCTAACATCTGAATTGATAAGGATTTAGTGACAGACCCTGTCTCAAAAAATAAAGTGACGCTTCATAACAGTGACACCTGTCATTGGCCTCCAGTCTGTACATGCACATGCACATGCACACAGGCATACACATGGGCACGCGCGCGCGCGCGCACACACACACACACACACACACACACACACACACACACACACACACACACACAAAGTAGCAGATACATAAGTGACTTTGGTTAATCTTACATGATACCCAGTTCACATATCTCTGCCTCTTTCTAAGGTGTTGGGCACAGATGGATTATGTCACTTAAAAGTGACAATGTGTGTGTTTCATATTGAGTTGTGTCATCCCAGCCCACCAGTTCCTATCTCTGCCCATCCCATTTCAAGCTTGCCCACTAACTTTGGTTATATTTTGCAGACCATGTATCTTGCTTTTGCTGGTGTGAATGCTCATCAAGGTATAGCACTCACTGCTGAGCCTGGCTACTCAAGCCTGATCCCTAGAACCCAACTGTGAGAAGATAAAGGATGGATGCCTGTGAGCTGTGTACTGCCCCACACATGCAGACCCTGCTCAAGTAAACCTGAGCATGCATGTGCATGAGCTAGAAAACACCCCACATACCAGATAACAAACATCCGTACTATTTACAAAATAGCGCTCATATCTCAACTCTGCTACAATTTTGTTTTTACTAAAAAAATGAAACTTTTTCTAATAATAAGGATATAATCCTTTCTTGCAGTTTCAAAAACTCAACATTTTTGGTTAAAAAAAGTTTTAAAAGATGATGCTTCTAAGATTAGACTGCTGTTGACCTCCAGTGTTGAACTCCAGAAACTTGAGAAGTTTTTTTTTTTTGTGAAGGCTAAGGAATCTGGCAGGGAAAGGAGCAGCCAGGCACCCCTAACCCCTGCAGTTGTGCAGAACTAGATCTGCCAAAATGCTTAGGATCAGGGCAATTTGAAACATCAACATTTTCCAATTATTTAAGGTGAAAAAAGAAATTTCTCTGGTATTTTAAAAATATTTAATGAAATCTATTTTTTCTTGGAATTTCTATGTAGCTACTCCAATCAGTAATCATCTATACACTTTGAAAGTGTAGGGTCATTAAATTGTATACACTAAGGGCTTGGATTAATTGACAGCAGACCATCTAGTTTAAGCTTATTTTACAATTAGGAAAATGAGCATCAGTTAAGGTCATGATTCCTCAGTAGTAGAGTTTGGTCCCTTTGAAGTGCTTCCATAGTGTCTTGTTACTAAAGCCTGGGATCTGCTTTAACTTGAAACCACCACCTTGTTCGTTCCCCCTCCATTGGAGTAGAAAACCAAGATATCCCCACCCTTTGCTCCTCCAGAGTCCAATCCCTTTTACCTCACTGGGACACAAGAGCCTGGAAGGCCTGAGGGCTGTGCCCAGCCTTGCGCCCTCCAATGGGCATATGTCAGAAGGCAATTTGAGCAGCACTTGCAGCACTGAGCCAGCTTGCCATCCTAACCAAGGCACAGATTTAGGAAAGCTGTCAGAACCAGCAGAGACCAGCCAGGAAATTGCACAGAGATCCTGATGGCAGATGGAAAGCAGTGATGGTGAATGCAGGAGTTGGCAGCACAGTCCTAGTCCAATGATCCTCTTCCAAATACGTGGTTGGTTTTCGAATTGTCATGCTCCCACTATCCTGTGCTTTCTGCTGAAGTGTCCGCACGTTTCAGAGGAATTAAATTCTTATGATCTGGCTCTTCATCTGAATGAGATGCAGGAAGAATCATTACCCTTTGCAAGTGACGAGGGAAAATGAGATTTTGGGCAATTGCAGAAGTAGGATTTATAGGGGAAAACAGCCTGAAGTTTTGTTCAGCTGTTCACAAAGCTAAGGGACAGCTACACTGTTCTTCCCTGGCCTTCACTGGCTCAGCTCCATGCACTTATACTCAGGAAGAAAAGTGAAGGGTGTATGCAAGTTCACTCTTTTTTCCCCATTGATCCAGAAAACAAGTGGGTACCTTGAATTCCTTCTTGGAAAAAAATTATGCTTTTGTCCCATTGGCCAGAAGCATGTCATGTGACCAATCTTGGAGGGAAGGACTACTTGGAAAGAAGATAGTATTTCTAACCTCTGTAAGACGGAAAACAGATACCGAGAATGGCTTGGTCTGAACTTACAGCAGGAGGACCAGAGAGATGGGGGAATGAGGTGGCCACCTCTTTCCTATGATGCAGAATCTCTTTGTAAGAATAGTTAACTGTCACGTGACCTCTTGATGAACTTGAATTTTGTGCATTAGTTTAGGTTCAAGTGGAAATGTTTAACTCTGCAATGCTTTGTCTGCTGGCTGAATTTACAAAAGCATAGCTTTTTACTGCACCAACTACTTCATGAATTTTTATTATGTCATCATATTTGATCCTCACACGCATTTGAAGCACTGAGGTCAGAGAGATGGCTCAGCAGTTAAGACCACTTGCTGCTCTTGCAGAGGACCCAGGTTTGCTTTCCAGCACCCACATGGCAGCTCACAACCACTGCGGACCCAAGTTCTAGAGTATTTAGAGCCCTCTTCTTGCCCCCGTAGGCACCAGGTACACACTTGGTGCTCAGACATACATGTGGACAAAACATTCATACACAGAACATAAACATGAATCCTAAAAAAAATCTTGGAATGCAGAGTCTGTCTTGCCAGCATTGTGGAAAATTGAGCTGACACAAGAGAACCTTGAGTTCCAAGGACACATGCGTTTCTGTATGGCAGACACTGAATGCATATCTGTTTAGAGAGAAGATGGATTGTGCTTGGGCAGCAGCAGGAAATCTTTTCTTTTTCTTCCCCTCTTCTCAGAGACCCTCAGCAGATGAGTCTCGGTACTCTTCCCAGGGCAGATGGTCCAGTTCCCAGGCACGGCGGGTAGTATGCTTGTTTGAGGAAGCATATGTATTTTCTGTCAAGTGTGCTTACACATATAGTTGCTTTTTATTTTTATCTTTTTCTCTAGGCAAGTGCAGAAACTACCGAGCTCTTTTTACTTTAGCCATATCCTAAATGTGGCTCCTGTGGAGAGCGGGCTGTGTGGTCCATCACTGGCTCCTTTACACCCTCAGTTGAGTTCAGGGCTCCTGAAGGGGATGGCAGCAGGAAGAAATGGAGCTTAGGACATTGCAAAGTTCTGTTGCCAATGCCCTCCCTTGTGAAGCATAGCTAAAGTCCATCTTTATAACCTTACATGTCTGTATATTTATAAAAAGTTCCCATAGTCCATAGAATTACTTCTGTGTCTAGTTATTCATGGCACTGACTGTTTGATTCATGTCAGTCAAGAGTCATGTTATCTGTTTCTTGAAGGGAAGCTGGGCTAGCGGCAAAATGTACACAGAGGTTTCAACAGGTAACAGACAACATGGCAGTCAGGTCTCCGCCTCGGCCTTGGCATAGTCAAGCCTTCCTGCAGCAGCAGGTGCTGAGACCATGGGCTGGGCTAACTGAGTAGAGTGAACACTGAAGTCACTGTCCAGCCACTGAGATGGCGAGGAAATGAACGTCCACTCACACTAACGGTTAACATTCTGAGAATTTCCAGTGCGGCTCTGCTCACATCTCCTCCAGTATTGGTAAAAAAGTGGGTCTTTTGTGTGGACCACACCAATGCTTTCTCCCAATTATAAACTGATATTTCCCATAAAACCACAGAAAGGAAAACTGAGAAAGACCAGCACATCTTCCATTTTGCACCAGTTTATCCCAGTGCCTGCCCAACTTGTATGAGGTAAAGTGAAAGTTGATGAGGCTCTGCTGCCAGTGATGTAATAATAAACAAAAGAAAGGACTGATGGGAATATCCAGGTCCTGATTGCATCCTGCCTGGTTAGGGATGGCTTGACCGTACACAGTGGGTTATGCATCAGCTTTCCTGAGGTCAGGGCTGAGATTTCCCCATGAGTTACGAGTCTCCACAATCCTGCTTTCCCTGTGAAAGTCTCAGAGCTGTCTTAACCTAATCTCCTCAGATCTAATGAAAGCAAGACCTAGAGGTTAATGTTGTTCAAAGTCGTATGACTTTGGCTGCTCTGGGTTCCCGGGGTTATCATCTCTGTGCTGCGCATGCATTCAGTTTTACAAGTCAATAAGATCCTGTTGGGAACTTCCCAGGGAGTTAATTCAGTACTGTTACTCCATGAATCTCTGCTGATCCTGAAAATAATTTGCAAATGATGCAATAACAGAAGAAAAGATCAGGTGGTTTTGGAGACAGTCCTTAGCTCTGGGAAAAGATTCTTTTTAGGTTTATGGTATGAAAATAAGCTTATAAGACCATAGAATTACTATTTAGCCCTTGGATATTTTCATATCTCAGGCAAATTAAAATATGGGCCATCTTACAACTCTGAAGAGTAGAAGATCTGCTAAAAATGGGCTTCATTTTTGATTTTTAGATTCTTGAAGAAAGCAGTTATATTTGGTTTTGTGGTTTGTTTGTTTGTTTTTCAACTTTGCTAGTACCTTCTTGCTTAGGGACAATAAATGTACCCTTTTCCATGATTGTCCCTGGTTAAATGGATATTGGTGTCACCTATTCTATGCTGGGGAATGACAAACGAAAGGCACTTGATATTTCTACGGTAGCTCTGCTTTGTGCTGGACATTTGCTCCTTTGCCTTCAGGTTTCTTCTACACTATTGCCAATCATCTACTTTCCCAGAATCCTTTGCTAACTGAGTTTCCCCCCAGGTTTGGTGTGAGTTGGGAAAAACAATAGGAAAGGACACCGATAGAGCTGGCTCCCTGTCTCTCCTCTCCCTCCTCCAGTCTCCTCTTTTCTTGAAGTATTTGTCAGTGGAGAGATCTGGGTGGGGACAGCCCCAAGACAGCCCTGCTGTCTGCCCTGATGGCCTACTGGAGGTAAAAGCTGCCCCATCCTCCCCTGCTGGCTATGGGGTGCTTCCAGCACCCTGTCACTAATTATATGACATTCTTTGTCCTGGGCTCTCTGATAAGGTTTCTGTTTTGCTAATAATTGATCAATCTGTTTTCAGATGAATTTACCTCCCGTGGCAGGTTGCGTTTGGATGCTTTCTTCTAACAGTGGCTTTTCTTTTTAGAAACATTATATGAATATTATGCGGATTACAGTCTTACACCTGCCAGAATCTAGGGTTTATTCTCTGAGCCAAACCTGGTGGGTGGTTTCTTACCCCTATCCAGAAACACAGTAATTATTCCTCTTCTTTGTTATACATATACTAATCCGTCCCTTTTAATTTTGTGTTTATTACAAAAAAACACCTTTGTCTTTGTGTTTGCAATATAATAGGCTTATCAGCTCAGTCTTTGAAATACCTACCCAGATTCCCAGTCTGGGGCTCAAGGAAAGCTGCCAGATGCTCCCAGACTTCCCTCTCCCAAATCTTTCTTTGGATTTGGGCATTATCAGAGGATCTTTTGGAGTCAGATTTATACCCAAGTGGGTTTTCTCTTATTTGTTTCCACAATTTGAAAACTACAGATAGACAAATATAGTACAGTAGTGTAACCCTGCTGGCCGATGGTCTGCCCATAGACGTGTGCAGAAGAAAACACAAACAGCCAACCCTCTTGTCATCAAAGCTAGCCCTCACTGGCCAATGGCAGTGTGGTACCTCCTAGTTTTAAATGTACTACATCATTTACTCTTGCCCTCTGGTTAAGGTGTTAGACCTCAGAGATGACCCTAACCCTAACATTTGTTTTAGCCACTGACTAGGGGCTGTTCTGTTTGATTCCAGTGCCCAGATCTCTTAAGCAATACTTATGTTTTCTCTACAACTTAAGGTCACTGAAAACCATTTTAAACAGATAGCCATGTCAGAACTCACTGTTCTTGTTGTTCTTTAGCATTTGGCTTTTAGATACGTGTACTCTAAGGGAATTTTCTTGGCTATATGAAAGTTAATAGCCATTTGAATAAAGGTCAGCCTTGTTCAAACAGTCAACTTTCTTCTTAAAAGTTTTTAGTTATATATACTTACTTTTCTATTTAGTGTGTATGTGTGCATGCATGAGAGAGCATTGTGCACATGCACATATTTGTGTGTGCACATGTACCACAGTGCCATGTGTCAGTCAGAGGAACAACTTAAAGGAGTTGGTTCTCTCCTTCTCTCATATGGGTCTGAGAGATCAAATTGAAGTCCCCAGGCTTGCCAGCAGGCACCTTTACCCAATGAGCCATCTCACTGGCTCCAGATAACTCTCAGATCTTAATGTATTTATTAATTTAGCGTTTCCTTGAAATGTGCTAGTTGGTGTTTTATTTGGAATCGCTCAAAAATATATTTGTAAGAAAATGGGTTTTCTTCCCATTGCTTGGTGATATATAAGGAATATACAGTAAAGTTTTATGTGCCTGTGAATATCTGTGCAAAATAAAGCAGTCATCATGCATGAATTAAATAGACATGGGAGAGTGGCGACTCAAGTCTCCAGAGTGCTCAAGTTACAAGCACACAGGGCTAAATTAACATAGTGATGGGTTTTCTGTGCGTGTTATGTACTTCTCTTCAGAAAACTTCCTTCTCATTATCTCATCCCTCTAATATTGGACAGTTTTCTCATGAATATTAAATAGCTTATCAGTTGTGCTGTTGTAGCTTGAATTTAAAATGTCCCCTGCAGGCTCATGTGTCTGGACACCTGATTCTGAGTCAATGCCACTGTTAGGGGCCTTGTGAAACCTTTAGAAGGTGGTGACTTGTGGGACTCTGGAGGAAGGTTGTCCCTGGGATGAGCTTGTGGACATACTTCACTTCATGTTCTGTCTGTCTGTCTGTCTGTCTGTCTGTCTGTCTGTCTGTCTGTCTGTCTGTCTCTGTCTTTCTCTCTCTGCTTCCTGTGTGTAGTTGAGCTATATCAGCCAGCTTCCTGCTCTGGCTGTCTGCTGCCATATTTTCCCACCATTATGAATTTACTCGTATGGAATTGTAAACCAAAGCAAACCCTTTCTTCCTTGAGTTGATTCTGGTCACAGTATTTTATCACAGCAGCAACAGCAACAAACTAATAAATTTGCTGAGCAGATGGGAGGTAGGGTGGGGGGAAGTGGGGAAGGAGGAGGAGAGGAGGAGAGGAGGGAGGGGGAATGGGGATTGGGATGTAAAAAATAAATTAATAAAAATTATTTATTAAAAAACAACTGAAAGTTTTTCCTTTGGGTAATGAGCACCAATCCAGACTTTGTGTTTTTAAGTCCCTCACGGTAAAGGTTTCCTCAATAGTGATCAATCAAATGACCAATGGTTGTGTGGCCTTTTAATAAACAGTGGTTATAACAGATCTCAGCAGGTGGAAACTGTAAATGTCAATCATTAATATTGAACAGCAGTAGACTTCTAAAATAAGGGACACCATTCGCTCAGGTGATACTGGAAAATTTTGTGGTATCATTGAATTTGATTGAGCCCTTACCAGATTTTAGAGGGCTTAACTTGGGGGGCTTGGGTTCCCGAAAACTCAGTGCCACTAAGATTCTTGTCTTAAAAATTCGAAAATGAAAATTTCAGATCACAGAGGGTATGTTATAGAGAGAAACTTAAAGTAGATGCATGGATAGGAGCTGGGGGTGTGCTGAGGTCCTGTATGGCAGGAGTGGGTCTCTGGAGGTGGGGTCACCATCATCAATGTTAGTCTAGAAGCTTTTTAAAGGACTTACCGCAGACACTTGGCAAGGCATGGAGGATGAGCTGGTCAGTCCAAGTGATCCCACCAGGAGGTAATGGGTATCTACTCCAAGTTTGAGTCACATGCTCATGTCCAGCTTCCAGACAAGGGTGAGAGACAGCTAGATGCCAGGACGGTCTTCTGGTATCCCTGTCCCACATCAAGGGCACTCTCAGAACTCTGCCCTTCCTGACCACTCTACCTCTTGTTGTCATCACAAGTATAATGGTTGACACAAGACAATCAGACCAGCTAGTCCCCTGCAGTTATTTTCTGGTGTAACCTGAGCTTGATGGAAAAGCCTCAACTACAACAGCCTTAACAGGCTAGCACCAGCCACCAATTCCAACATGCCAATCCCAGAGAGAAGTGATGGGGAAAAACAGAGAGGAGAAGTTTCAGTGATGCTTTGGGGATGGAACACACAAAGGGGGCCAATGGCCCCATGTTCAACTCTGAGGTACCAACATGAGTTTTATGTTTAAATAGAGGAGAGATTGGGAAGGGAGCCAAAAGGTATTCATAGTCAAGTAGTCCTGGGCAAGGTATGATTTTATGTATCATTATCTCAGTCTTGTTCTGCAATACGGTGTGAGGAGTTCCCTTTTATTGGCATCCAGGCCAGTCTGATTCCTGTAAGATAACATGCCTGCCCCACAGGCCATCTGGCCTTCAGCACTCTGTTCTCCCTGGAATCTAAGGAAACTACAGGTTTAAGCCAATGACTTCACTTTTGGTCTTAGCCTAATTCAAGGAGAGCTAAGGTTAGCTAGACAGATAACCCTTCATGACTGTTATACCTATGTAGAGTCAAGTAAGAGTATGACTCGAAGTAAAGGAGACAGACACAAAATGAAGACAGAGATCCCAGTCTCTCAGCCTGCCACCGGTGACCATATGGGCTCAAGGGAGGACTCAGTATCCAAGTGCCTGGTACAATAGCAGCAGTTGGAGCCCATAGTACTCAAGGTTGATGACAGAAGCTCCTTGTATTGGGAAGGACTGGCTGACATGCAACCAAGGAAACAAATTTTTATATTGTTTGTGTAACAATAGAAGGGGATTATGGTTCATTAGTGAAAGACCACTTTTGTGGTTTGATATGCTAAGCCCCATATAAACTCATGCATTTGTCTCCAGCTGCTGGACTCTTTCAGGAGGTTTGCAAGCATTAGGGGGTGGAGGCTTGTGAGAGAGAAAGGATCTCTGAGGGTGGGTCTTAAGGCCTTATATCCTGCTCCATTTCCTGCTGTATTTCAAGTTAACTGTTTGCTTTCTAAGTGTAGATGCAATGTGACCAGCTAGCTTCCTGTTTCTGCTCCCCGCCATGTCTTCCCTGCTTACTTCCATATTTTTCCCACCATGTTGGATTTTATCAAGATATTTTATCACAGCAATGAGAAAGTAAGACAACTACAGTGAGCATTTTTCCTGGATTGCATTATTAGAAGCACATTTATATTTCATATTGACTAAGGAGTAGGTGTTGACTCAATAAATCCATGTTGATTGAGTAATTGCATGAGTGAATGGCTGAATGAGTTTAATGAAATAAAAGCAGAAACAGGATATGGAAATGGAGAATCTGAATTCCATATGCTTTTCCTCAAATTATCAGTTTTTGCCTTTACTTCTCACATTCTCCCCATTTCCAGTTGGAGACGTGCAACTCTGAGATGTAAATAATGATAAACACCAATGCTGAGGTCATGTGTGATCGCTTCATGTTGTGGTATCCATGGAGAGAAATGTGAATTTCCACTTTATTTTGGTTCAGAATTCTCAACAGAATTTACCCTCTCTATCTATGTGAGTTTATGGAACTATGTTTGTGATTTAGGGATATAACAAAATATGTTATATAGTCATATCTGTTTTTTGCCTAACAACCACTGAACATCAGGGACTTATATGTACACGTGTGCAACTAAAATTGGCATTGTTACCTGATGGCTTGGTCTGTATGTGCCTTCCAAGATCCATATGTTGTACTTTATTTGTCCATGTGATAATATCAAGGGATGATCCTTCTGGGAATGTTAAATTATAATGTTATAGTCGACATAGATGGCTTCAGGGTCCTTATAAAATGGCAGAGTGAGCAGGCATGACATCTGTCCATTTCTTCACATGAGTGTACATCGTTCATCCTTTTTAGGAGGATGGCAACAAATCGTGGTGGGTTATGCTAATTCTGATGTACACTGTTTATCAGTCCTTCCATCATGCACACGGCAATGAGAAGTAGAGACTTGGCCCTCATCAGGCTACAAACTTAATCACATTGTTGAGTAGTAGACTTCTAGCTTCCACCACCATAGTGTGGATCATGATTTTATCCAGAGGCTGGGATTAATGGGTGAGGCTCAATATGAATTGGGAAAGAGGCAGCAGTCAGGGTGACTCTGAGCAAAGGGGATGCTTAGGCACTGATGTGGCTTGAGTGGTGATCTTACCCCTGTTTGTCCTGCTCTTGCTTCTGTTGTTCTCATGCTCTGAAGTAGCAACATGAGACCTGATGTTGATGTCTGTGCACAGATTTTGTTATTGAGTTAACTCCAGCATTTGTACTGTCAACAGCTCATTTACTATGTCTCTCTCTCTCACATTCTCCTTCTCTTTCTGTTCGTCTCTCTAAGTATACATATAAACTGGAAGATCTACATTGTCCTTTCTGACAGTTGCATTTATGTATTCGAGACTGATTTTTACCTGAATAGTATTTATACCTAATTCCACTTCTAGCTAATATCCTAGTATTATTAAGATCATGGGAGATCTTAAGTACTGATTTTTTGGTGTGTGCAAAAATGCCTTGTCTCATTTATAGACTTTTACCTGTTTTATCTTTCTAGTTGTCTTTTTAAATTTTTCCATGTTTGTGTGATATGCATATGTATGTGTATGTATGCATGTTTGCATGTGAGTGAGCATGTGTGTGTGTGTGCACATGTCCAAATCATCCTTCCTCTTGCACCTTATTCTCTGAGTCCCTGACGCCATCAACGTGGTTAGTTTCACTAGCCAGCTTGCTCCGGGGTGCTGTGTCTCCAGGTTGCACACCTTTCTGTCATTCATGGAGGTTTCTGAGGATCTCAGCTCTCACCCTGGGAACAGCAACTGCTTTAGCCACTGGTACCACTTCCCCAGCCTGACTTTCTGTTCCAGAAGAGCACCATCACATTGTGAGCAAACTTGGTATGCTGTGGAGCCTGAAACATTGGATCTGCATTTGAAAATGAATTATTGTCAGGTTGGGAATTGGATCTGATTTTATACTCATCTCTGAAGATAACCCTGTGATGAACCATGCCTTAGAATACTGTGTATTTCACACTGCCTGGACCTCAGCCGGCCCTATGACTCACCTTTGGCCAATAGGGTAGGGCCAGATTAACATTGCCGAAGTTCCCAGAGCCTAGGTGCTAAGTGGCTTTGGTTTAGGTACCATGTTCTTATAGAGCTTACGTGTGCTGTGTACATGTTCACTGTCCTGAGGGTGCTGTGCTGTGAGGACACCCCAGAAAAATCCTGCAGAGAAGAAGATACCAAGACAGCCCTGAGATTTCCAATCCTTTTGCAGAGGTAGTAGGCACACACAACATCTCCAGACTGTGGGAGCAGCTAACATCTACCAGTAACTTCACACAGTATCTTTGGAACTGCTTGGCTGAGCATGCCTGGTGGTTTTCTATGTAGAAATAGGTTACGGAAAATACCACTCCTCTTCAACTGAACATAACCTTTACCTGTACTAACAGCTAGCTCCATGTTGGCAGCTAAAGGCCAGCCATGCTGGTTTGAATGGATCCTTAATATTGATTTGTGCTAATCAAGACTCTTATATGAAGACATAGGCATTTTAATGTTTGACAAAGTTAGTCAGAAACTTCATTATCCAATCACAGTTCCCTGTTTCACCAGCTGAGCAAACATTTTTCAGACACATCAGTGGCATGGCCAGTCTCAATTAGTATTCACTCCAGTTCCAGGACTCGCCTTCAGTGCTGACCAGTGCAGTAGCTGGGGCAATGGCAGACGATGGTGACCATCAAATGTGATGTGCCCACCTCTGCTGATGAGATCACATGGCAAATTTTAGCCAATGAGGTGGTAGTGGAAATGCTCTGTGACTCCTGACAAGAGGCAATGGGAAGTCAATCTATAATTCTCTAGTGTCCGTGATGGAGCTGTCACAGGATGGTAGGGTGTCCACCAGCCCAGATTCTTGGGTGGGACATGGGGGCAGAGCCCTAGCTCCCTGTTGCTCTGTTATGGACAGCTGCATGATTCAGGAACTTCCCTGAGAATTGAAGGTAATTTTCACTGATAGCAATCTAAACTCTTGTGGCCAGGGCAGGGATCTTTAATATCTCATAGGTCCCAGTGTACCTACTCTAAACTAGTGAAAACAACTAGAAGGGGTGGGAGTGTAGCTTAATGTGTAAGGCTCTAGGTTCGGTCCCTGATACTGAAAAACAAAACCAACTTGAAATCTAAATAAACATTACATGATATGAATTTCCATGTAAGCACAATTTTAAGGTAGATACTCTGGTTTGACTCCAATTGTATTTCTTTAGTCTGTGTGACAGCTGGAATATGGAGGTCAGAGGACAATCTTGGACATTGGTCCTCACCTAATACCCTGAGACAGTTACTTGCTTTCAAGCTTTGCATACCTAGCTGGTGGTCCATATACTTTTGGGAATTCTCTTGCTTCTGCCTCTCATTTTGCTGTAGGAGGACCTGTGATAAAGACATTCACTACCTGTCCTATTCAATCTTTATGTCTGTTCCAGGAAACCAAACTCATTTCTTCAAGGCTTGTGTAGCAAACTTTCCAACTGAGCTGTCTCCCAAGCCACTTGTTTTCTAAGGCTCTCAGTACAGACACTGCCAGCAGTGCTGCTATTGCCTGGATAATTTGAAAACACTTGATACTCGAGTTGTCCTTGAATCAAGTTGTTTCCCTTTTTGTTTTTGAGAGTAATTTTCTAACAAGGTAATGAAAATAATTAGAGAATATAAAATATTTATGAGTAATAACATGATTAATATTTATATTACTAAAGATTTTTCCTTTCTAAAATAATTTATTATAAAATTCTAAGCCTGTATGAGAGTAGAGGCAATAACATGTGAACCCCATGTTTCCCCCTACTTAGCTATAGTAATATTCAGTATATGGGCAATTTTTCAATAATGGTTTGCTTTGACTGGCTAAAATCTCACTTTCTTTTCCTGGATTTAACCAGGGCCTTGAGCATGTTAGGCAAGCCTCAATGAGCTATATCACCAGCCCTTATGTATGTATTTCTTTATTTTTGAGACAGGGTCTTATTATATAGTCTGAGGTGGTATTAGACAAGATCCTCCTGCCCATGCTTCCCAAGTGTTAGGAGGTGGGTACATGCCCGCACAGAATTCTTTCTGTACTAGTCATGCTCTTCCTGAACCCATATAAATGTATGAGTTTTCTATGACATATGTGGTCACCACTATATTTTTAACTGGGTTCTGTTTTCCACCCTATCAGTTGGTCACCATCTTCCTGGTTTGACCCAGAGAGTCTGAAATGTACAGAATGTTGTTTTGGACTAAGTGTTACTAGCTGCATCTTCCATTCTCAGAAGTGTCCTGATTCAGATGACAGGATAGACAGTCATGCTTGCTGCTGAACAGCTAGGCCATCTGACAAGTGGATCCTATGCATCTCTGCCCCTCATCTGGAATTGTATTCTTTCTTGTCTTCCAAGACCTCCCCAGATCAAAGTCCATCATAGCTAGCAAGGCCAAGTCCCTGTTTCTCTGAGTCCTTGTGATGACCTCTTCCACATGGGACTGACTCCCTTCGGCATCTGTAAAGGAACCAGATACATACCTTGTGAGCTTCCATGCAAATACTGAAAAAAAATGACAATTTATAGATGAAGACAGCAGGGACCTTTATGACAGCAGAGATGTCTCAACCATGAAGCTGGCCCCAGGTCTCCAGGACTTTGACCAGTCACTGCTCACCAATTTCAATGACCTATGCTGGGACTGCATTTGTACACTAGGCTATCTGGTGCCATCTGAATGGTTCTTTCCTTTAGTCCCTCCCTGTGGATCTGTGCACTAGCCTGACTCACCATTCTTATCATCTGGCCCATGCTTATGAATGAGTGACAGGGCCAGAATTCCAGCAGTGGTGTGCTTGGTTCAAGTACATAATAATCACTTTCTGTTGTGCTGAGCACGTAACTCTAAGAGGTCTCTCTCCCCATCTAGATATTTGCATATTAAATAACACAATAGCATGTGGTTCTCTTATTCTCCATGAACTCAATAGTCACCTGCAATTTCTTTCTGGAATGTCCACTGACTGGCTCATCTCCACCTTCTTCCCTCACATAGAGACTCTCACTAGGGACTCTGTATTGAGACAGGAAAAAAATGGAATGAGTTGAGAGTCATACTTTCTTGTGAATTTACCATCTGGAGAACAAAATAAGTATGGATGCCTAAGGGATAGGCATACTCATGCTTATACTAGGCTGGAAGATGCTAAACAAATACAAAAGAATTACAATCTGGGTGTGGTTAATTAGTTATAAGATGGACCCAGTATCTATGACAGCTGCCTAGAAAAGAGCTGGAGTTTGTGACTTGGCTGTTGTGTGACTGTCTTGGTTTATAGTGCCTCCTGGATTTCTATTTCTCTTGGGACAGCTTAATAAACATATTTATCCTTCTCAGGAGTGAGTTCCTTTAGAATATGAAACACAGCTTATGACTTTACCTCAATTAGCTTCAAACAAGTTTAGTCCCAGCATTAAAACATGATTTTTATAAAAATAGACCCTCTTAAGAGTTTGGGACAAGAATTATGCATGTTTATAAAATGTTCTACTTGGAGAGCAAAATATGAATTGTGAGAGTAATGGGCTTTATCGTTTTGGATGGGGAAATCTGGGAAATTCTCACCACTATAATCCCAAGAATTTAGACCCTAAGTTAGTATGGTGCACACACATACACACACATACACACACACACACACACACACACACACACACACACGTGCACACGCGCACGTGTGTGTGTGTGTGTGTGTGTGTGTGTGTTACATATGTGATACACTTGCACAAGTATGCAATAGTAGTAATTTTAAAAGGAGTCAAGTCATGTATTTGAGAGGAAGTATAGGGGGCACAGAGCATTGATAAAAGGGGGGTGACATGATGATTTTACAGTACTCATGTATGTAAATTTCAAAATTAATCTCATATACACACTTAGGTTTACATCTTGGTTCTAGCACTAGCTTGCATTGGGTTAACCATGCAATTGAATGTCTCTATGCTTGGCCATTATCTATAGGATGGGAAAGTATGTGGTTGGGAGGATGTGTAAGAAGAAACAGCAGCATGATTAGCATTTTTGTCTCTCTGTAAAAGCGTGCCATGATGCTAGGCAAGTGACGCTATGACTTGGAGATAAGATGCAAAGCAGGAAGGACATCATGCTGTGTGCCTGGAACTGTTCCTTATGCCTAAGTAACTCATGCTTACTCATGGATTCTGATTGAGACCCACGTTCATGAGTCGCTACTGGGGTTGGAGCACTGTTCATTTACTGACCTAACTGAAAATGACCTCTTTGACCCATAAATCAAATAACCTTGATAACTCCTGTGAGGTCACATTAGGTCAGGGCACTTTCCAGCATGTGTCTGCAAACTAGTAAATGTCTAGATAAGAATCAGCCATGTCTGCTCCACTAGCAGAGATGGGAGTCAGAAAATTGATCATGAAACTAACTCAGGAAATATAGTTGGTTGGGAGCATCTGAGGAAACATCTTCACCCTAGTATTTTTTTCCTTTTAGAGCTGATATGAACAGAATTGGCATTGGTCTCCTCCGTCAATTTGACCATTGCAACTCTAATAGGCTGTAACTCCACGTAAAGCGTATTTTAGATTGTACCCATGTGTCATGGTAAGCATAGCACTTTTCTATAAACATGGGAAATAATTTTCATTCCTTTGCTTTTGAAATAATTTGATTACAAGAACCAATAGGATTTGTAGTGTGAGCTCTCATTTCTCAATAATTAGTGTGCATACATGAATATTCCTCCAGAGTAAGAAAAATTGAATTTACTTTTTTCCCCCAAATGTAACAGTACTTTGTGAAGACTAAATTAAAGTACTGATGGTGGTTGGGTTTAAGATCTGTAGATTTTTATGATCCTTGTCTTGAAGATTTTGTGTTTGTATGAGTAAATATGTTTAAAAATTCCTAAATTGTTTTGTGAATATGTGGTCTGGACATACGTGTGGTTCCCAATGTGTAACATGACCTTGATATTGAGCTGTTTGAGAAAATGAGTGTAGGTTTGTGCAGAAAAGTTTGAAAGCTAAACAATTTTAACCATGAGCAGGACAGACTCTCTTCATCAGTTGGTGGTTTCCCTAGCCCATGTTCTGTCTTCATGCAAGCCTCCAGATCCATTGCCCAGGCATAATGTAAAATCCAGAATCTGAGGATTGAAGCTTAAAACCGTATCAATCTCATCAATTCCAGAAATTTTCCTGGAACAGTCTTGACCCACATCATTAATTGACCACATTAGCATCTCTACACTGAAAGTTATGAATATTCAGTATATGGGGGACAAATAAATAAAAAAGTACCTACTCAATTTAGGTCAGGCTTAATTTCCAAGGTGTTCATGATGGATGAAGTCTCACTGAGAGAATAACTTACAAAAGAGTTTTACGTTTCTTGTAACATCTTGAATTTTGGAATGCTGTCAAGGAATCACAGAGATGGGGTTCAGAGGCTGTTTTTCTGACTTAGCTCGTGAGATGTTTAGGGATGCCGTTATCAATCCCATTTGCAGCTGACAAGACAAGAACTAAAGGAAACACACTGGGGTGCAGCAAAGGACCATCTCTTACTCCAGCTCTACTCAGTTTCTGATGTTTCTGTGTGCAGGGTCTAGTTTGTTATGCTCATGGGTGTTGTCCTTATTCAGCTCACATTAAGGCAGTCATGTTGGCAAGACTTTGCCTGAAGAGCTTCTTATGTTACTAAGAGGCACAGCTCACAGCAAACTCCCTCATCCTCTGGCTCTTAACTGTCTCTTGAACGCTCTCTTCTGCAGTGTTTCCCGAGCCTTAGGTGTGGGAGTGTTTTCAGTTGTATCCCTTGGGACTGAGCTTCCCAACTCTCCATCTTGACTAGTTGTGTTCAGTCATGTCTCCCATCTGCTACAAAGAGAAGGTTCCTTGATGAGGGGTAAAGGCTACACTTATCTCTGTCACAATCTATGACAAATGTTTATAGATTATTGCTAGGGATTATGGTGGTTCAGTAAATTAGAGGTTACAGATTTCTCCTCCAAATCACCATGATCTCACTAGCACTGAGTAGTTCTAGCACAGGAATGATTTCCCTCTTGAGTGGGTTTTGTGTCCAACTAGAGAGTTGTTATCTCCAAGGTGTGTGTGCCACTATTGTACACATAGAGTTACTGTGCTGTGGTGGTCACTGATATGACTATGACTGGCTCATAGGTGTCATAGCTGTATAAGACTGTCATTGACCCGCTCCTTTGCAAGCTTGCATGGTACCATGAAGGCTAGTCCTCAGGGAGGAGGCATTCTGGTCAGCTCCTGCTCAAGGGTCTCTGGTTCTTATGCCTTTTATGCATGGTGACTTCTGCAATAGGGACTTAACCTTCTACCTCTGGGGTTTGGTAACTGAGGTCAATAGCAATATACTGTATTTTGGGGGAGTCTCTTAGACATCCCTGACTAACAACTCATAGGAGAACTTCTCAGGTCTGATATTGGAGTTTTTATTGGGTGGTCTTTAGTGCTTGGAGGGAACATTGTCAACCTAGATGGGAAAAGTTTATTAAAACTCTGTATTCATACTGATACACTGAATTATGTGCTGTGTAGGGCTTTTTGGGAAACGGTTAATAGTTTGATACCTTGTGACTTTTTAAGACATCCTTATTAGACACTGATCACATGATATGCTTTATGAAAAATGTTCAAAGTATGATTTACAATCTTAATAGATGTTTGTCAATAAATTTATTTTTCTATTAAGAGTGTTCTGTGGTGCTCTTTGACCTTTCTTGTAACTTGTTTCTGTATCTTCCTATGGTACCACTCTTCTTTTTACACTGTACTCTTCAGACCATACTTCCTAGCTTTGGTATTCTGTCAGCCACAAGCCCCAGGAGACACATGCTAGAGCAAGACCATCTCTGTTACCATTGCTTCCTTTCCATGTCCTGTAGACCCAGGCATCACACTGTCCATAGTTTTGTCCCTGGTAACTAAAGGCCACCTTAGGATCACATGTAAGCAAGCTGCCTCTTTTGAGGAGTGCCTGCTAAAAATAAAATTACTTCTTATAGTCCTCCTGGGCAGCTCATCACCTTGAGGACATATTCAGGGGCAAGTGTCTTTTATGGGCAAAATGAACAAAGTTTTTTGCCAGTAGGAAGAACAACATATAA